>NW_026057577.1:89640183-89654118 GCF_023721935.1 Panthera uncia
GGGGGGGAGGGGCAGCCATCCGTGACAAGACCTCCATGTGAGCTTGATGAACATTAAGGTTTAAAAACCACTTATCTTGGGGCGCCTGGGTGGCTTGGTCGGTTAAGCGTCCGACTTCGGCTCAGGTCATGATCTCGTGGTCCGTGAGTTCAAGCCCCGCGTCGGGCTCTGTGCTGACAGCTCAGAGCCTGGAGCCTGTTTCAGATTCTGTGCCTCCCTCTCTCTCTGCTCCTCCCCTGTTCATGCTCTCTCTCTGTCTCAAAAATAAAATAAAACATTAAAAAAAAAATTTAAAAACCACTCATCTCTGCGTATAACAAGCAAAGCATCAAACGACTTTAAGCCCCTTATATGTTCCCACCATCTAGGGTGTGTTATGAACGAACCTCTGTACATCCCGAAATTACCTTATAAATAGCACAATTTCAGGCGTGTTGTATAATACCTGAGTGAAAACCACAATACTATGATATCAGTCGCCCTGCTTTGGTAATTTTTTTTTTTTTTTTAATGTAGCGGTAATCCTCCCCATATGGAAATATCCTGCATGTGTCTTGATCTCTTGGAGATCCTGGGCCTTGCCTGCCGTTGGAGAAGTCCATTCCAGATGGTTCTCCTACAAGTCTTCTCATATGTCCAGACTCCATAAAAATACCATGGAAAAATACTTTTCAAGTTTAAGATCATTCTCCTGCGGCTATCCTGCAGTTTCCCTCCTCACCCAGAGGACGTATGATGCCAGGGTGTCATAGGAGGATCTTGTTTCGGCTGTTGCCTTTTTTTTTTTTTTTTTAACGTTTACTTATCTTTCAGAGAGAAAGAGTGGGGGGAGAGGGGCAGAGAGAAGGGGACAGAGAATCCCAAGCAGGCTCTGCACCGCCAGCATGGAGCCCTATGCAGGGCTCAAACTCACAAACCACGAGCTCATGACCTGAGCCGAAGCTGGACACTTAACCCACTGAACCACCCAGGCGCCCCCTCTGCCCATGCCTTTTTGACTACTGTTCGAAGTCCCTATTCTTTACGGAAATACGACTGAGGCTCATGAATTTTGTTCACCGTAGTTGTGCCGATGATAAGAATAACGGTGACAGGAACAAAGCAGTTGTACCCTAAAGAAAACAAAACACACTAAAGAAAACGAAATTACTCTAACGTCTAATCCTTAACAAATCAGGGAATGCCTCTTCATTTTACCAAATTTATTCCAAATACAGAAGAGCCCACTAGAGGCTTCCTTCAGCTAGCAACTCTAGTTAACTTTAAGGGTGATTCAATTTACAAAACAGCCATTATTCACTTATGCAATGTTCTGGGAATGCATCCATGGAAGAAAGTGACGTCTGCTGGGCAGCCAGGGCCTGATGACAGAGCTGATGTCCTCAGATTGCGTTCGTAACCAGCAACGCATTTTTACCTTTTTATACTCCACGTATTAGAAAAGCAGCAACTAAAATCAAACGTCCTATTTCATCCTTGGCTAGGCTTTATAGCAATTAGCAAGCATCTGGGATTTCTGGCCACAGGTCAGAATATAGATACTATGTGCACGCATGGGTTTCTAGGATACATTTCTCTGTCTGTAGCAAGCGGGTTCATGTTACCTTGTGCATGTTAGTTGTCTGTTGCTACATAACAAATTACCCCCAAATTTAGCACCTTAAGCAACAAATACATATTATCTCACACAGCTTCTGAGGATCAAGAATCTAGAGCGGCCTGGCTCGAGGTCTTTTGTGAGATTGCAGTCAAGCCTGTAGACGCTTTCCTGGGGCTGTGGACTCTCCGACCTTGGCCTAGGGCTACAGGATATGCTTCCAAGCTCACTCACATGGCTGGAAGCAAGAGGCTTCAGTTCCTTGCCGTTTGATCTTCTCCAGAGGCTGCTGCTGACATGACTTTCAGAGCAAGTGACGTCTAAGAGAGAAACGGAAAGACGATGATAACACCCTGCCTTTTATGACCTGCTGCCCCTTGTCCACCTGACTCTGTTCATTAGAAACAATGCTAAGTTGGGGCTCCTGGGTGGCTCAGTTGGTTAAGCATCTGACTTCAGCTCAGGTCATGATCTCACAGTTGGTGGGTTCCAGCCCCGCGTCGGGCTCTGTGCTGACCGCTCAGAGCCTGGAGTCTGCTTCGGGTTCTGTGTCTCCCTCTCTCTCTGCCCCTCCCCTGCTCATGCTCTGTCTCTCAAAAATAAACAAATGTTCAAAAAATATTAGAAATAATGCTAAGTCTGGTCTGTACTCAACAAGGGACTGAATGTGTGTATGTATGTGTAGTGTGTATTATATATGTGAATCTGCACATGTAAAATGTCCAAGTATTTCAAAAAACGTTACTTTTTTAACCTTTTTATGTTGAAAATCATGAGTCAGCTAATCTGGTTGTATCATTTGCCCAGCCTGGCAACCAACTAAGGACAAAAAAGAAGCAGCAATGGTAACCTGACAAGAATCAAAGGATTTAATTTGGGGGTGGGGGAGGGGAACAACCTAAACACCCACCAATAGGGGATTATTTAACTAAGGTATGCCTACTGGGCCATCATTAAAAATCATCATATTGTAGGGCACCTGGGTGGATCAGTCAGTTAAGTGTCCAACTACGGCTCAGGTCATGAGTTCAAGCCCCTCAGGTCATGAGTTCAATAACTCGCGGTCCATGAGTTCAAGCCCCACGTCAGGCTCTGTGCTGACAGCTGGGAGCCTGAAGCCTGCTTCGGATTCTGTGTCTCCCTCTCTCTCTGCTCCTCCCCTGCTTGCCCTGTGTCTCTCTCTCAAAAATAAATAAACATTAAAAAAAAATCATCATATTGTCAAAGGATATAGGGTGCCACGGGAAGATGGTCATAACGTAATCTTAAATCAAAGACTCTGAAAAAAAATACTATGAGCCCAATTTATACAAGAATGATGCCTGTAAATTCACGAGTAACATTTCTTGAGCACTTACCATACACCAGGCACTATACTAACATTGTAAATCAATAAGTCCTTTCAGTTAATCCTCACACTCTCCTGTAATGTACATATTGCCATCTTTCATTTATTTTTTTTAAATTTTTTTCAATGTTTATGTATTTTTGAGAGACGCGGCGGGGGGGGGGGGGGGGGGGGGGGGCAGAGAGAGAAAGACACAGAATCTGAGGAGGCTCCAGGCTCCGAGCTGTCAGTACAGAGCCCAACGCGGGGCTCGAACTCACGAGCCGTGAGATCATGACCTGAGCCGAAGTCGGACGCTTCACTGACTGAGCCACCCAGGCGCCCACATATTGCTATCTTTTAGATGAGGAAATTGAAGCACAGCAAGGTGGAGAACCTGCCCAAGAATTGGAGGAAATATTTGTAAATCACACCTCTGAAAGGGGTCTAGTGTCCAGAATGTATAAAGAACTCTTACAACTCAACAACAAGAAAAACCACCCACATTTAAAATGGATAAAGAACTTGGAGCGCCTGGGTGGCTCGGTCGGTTAAGCATCTGACTTCGGCTCAGGTCATGATCTCACGGTCCGTGAGTTCGAGCTCTGAATCGGGCTCTGTGCTGACAGCTCGGAGCCTGGAGCTGCTTCGGATTCTATGTCTCCTTCTCTCTCTGCCCCTCCCTGCTTGCACTCTGTCTCTCTCTCTCTCTCAAAAAATAAGAAAAGATGTTCAACACTGTTAGACATAAGGGAAAGGCGATTCAAAACCACAATGAGATACGACTTTATACCTACTAGGATGGTGATGATGATAATCAGAAATTAATTTTTAAAAATCAAATTTAAAAGAACAGAAACTAACAAGTGGTGGTGACAATGTGGAAAAACCGGAAAGCCCCCCACACACTGCTAGGTGGGACCACAAGATAATGCAGCTGCTTTGGAAGACCATTTGGTGGCTTCTCAGAAAGATAAATCCAGACCTGTCCTACGACTCGGCAATCCCACTCTGAAGCATGCACAGAATGAAAATTACAATCAGGCGTTGAAACAAAACTTTGGTACAAAACTTTGTACAAAAATTTGTGCAGCACTATTCACCGTGGCCGATAGGTGGAAACAACCAAACGTCCATCCACTGATGAGTGGCTAAACAAAAGGTTTATCCACCCAACAGAATATCAATCAGCCAGAAAAAGTAATGGAATCCTGATATATGCCACACTATAGATGAACCTTGAAAACATTACGCTACGTGAAAGAAGCCAGACACAAAAGATCACATGTTATAGGTTCCATTTATATGAAGTGTTCAGAATGGGTAAATCCACAGAGACGGAAAGTAGATGGTTGCCAGGGGGTGGGGGTGGTGGGAATGGAGAGTGTGCTTCATGTGTACAGGGTTTCCTTTTTCAGGTGATGAAAATGCTTTGGAACTACATGTAGCTGAAGGTTGCACAACATTATAAATGTACTAACTGCCACTGGCAGTTTACTTTTAATTTTTTTAATGTTTATTTATTTTTGAGAGAGAGAGAGAGAGAGAGAGCACACTCGCAGGGGAGGGGCAGAGAGAGAGGGAGACACAGAAGCAGAAGCAGGCTCCAGGCTCGGAGCTGTCAGCACAGAGCCCGACGGGGGGCTCGAACTTACGGACCGCGAGATCGTGACCTGAGCCGAAGTCGGACGCTCAACCGACTGAGCCACCCAGGCGCCCCATGCACCATCTTTAACAAAAACTAGAGTTCCCCCAAGCTCAGTATGGAAATATCTCAACATCTCCTGGCTGAATAATCATGACGACAGTAGGCAGAAAAATTTGAAATGATCATACTTGGGTTGTTTAAAAAGCTTATGTCCGATATTCTTACAGAACTACCACGGTGTTTTGATCTTTTCTGTAACCATGTGTAAATATGATTTATGTAATAAAAATCTAGTTTTAATAAAATAATATCAATGCCTAATCGCAATGAAGCAGATTAAATTAGTACATGTATATACATATACATATACATATACATATACATATACACATGCCATATACATTAGAAAGTATACAACTTGCAACAGAGCTAAGTTTGCAGTTGAAAAATGATTAGTCTGTGGATGTTTGTTGTTATTGAGTGTGCATAGAGAATTCCTGGCTGTTCCCAAACCTACTGAATTAGAATTTTTAGGGATGGGGCCAGGCTTCCATATTAAAAACAAGTCCCCTATGTGATTCTAATGGCCGCTTCCTGTCTGCCCCCGCCCCTTGCACACACAGAACAAAGGGCATTGGCTTTGGCTTTGCTACTTAGTAGATGCCAGGAAGCTGGGTAATTAACATCTGGAGCCCTCAATTTATTTGTCTGTTATATGGGGGGAGGGGGGGAGAAAATGCATGATAGGTCCAGTTCTACTGGTAGAGGATAAAAAGGTCATGGGCATGACCAGAAAGAACTTGGGAATCATTCCCACTGGGGTTCAAACACCCCCACTTATTGACTGTGATGTTTAGCAAGATCCTTTCCCTCCTTCAGGCCTCGTGGTACCTACCTCTTGGAGGTTTTGCAAAAATCAAGTGACAATCCATGCTAAGTGCCTAGCACGTAACAGGTACTCAACAAAAAACAGCAGGTGTCATTGATAAATGTGCCTTCTCCTTCCAAGGATAGGGATGGGTAGTGAGCAGGGGTCACTGAGAATAGGGCCGCTTTGCCCCTAACTTTCAAAAATCAAACTATAAGTTGTGTGTTCCATTCTCCCCAGGTATAAAGGAAACAGCCCTCACGTGTTTCCTGGGTCATCCTGTTCTGTGCCCTGCTTTACTAGCTGAAAAGGAGGAAGGAAGGGAATGGGGGGGAAATTGCAACCTGTGTAGGCAACCAGGCACCTGCTAAGATCCTGTCAGGCTTTCTGATGTTGGAACTCACCAACTGGGGCCGTTATAGAGAAAATCACCTGGATGTCTGGCCCTCTGTGCTACAGATGAGGGGCTGGAAGACACTTTCCCCAAGATTCACTTTACCCTTGAGATATTCTCCCCAAATGAGGTCACACCATAACTTGCAGAAATACTGAAAAAGGATGTGGTTCATCACCAGGCTTCAAACCTTGGTTCCATATGCAAATTAATACATCCCCCCCCCCCACCTAAATCCGGCAATCATCTTGTGATTCATATGCATTGTGCTTGTATTTTTAAAAAGCACGATGTATTTTTTTAAAAAACATCAAGTTGCCAACGCCAATATTTTACCTATGGTGTAATATCTTGCACTTGGTTTTGGTATTTCTTCTTCTCTTCTTGCTTTAATTACTGGGGGAGCCTCACAAACCGGGTGTGGCCAGGCCCCTGGAGATGCCCACGGCCCCCCGGACAGCTCCTCCCACCGCCCATAGTCCTGGGAAGGGACCCAGCCAGCCGCCGGAACGGATCACAGGGCGAGCAGAAGGGAGCACGGGCCTCCGCACCTGACAGGCCCCACACCCTGGGCAGGGCGAGCCCAACAAAAGGCGCCGTGAAATGCAGCGGGAGAAAGGGGCTGCAGCCTCCGTCGGATGGGAAACACTGCCGCCAACCAGCCCTGGGGCGCGCCGCCCTTGTCCCCGGAGTGAACTCTCCCTCTCTGCGCCCAGCTAATGGCGGGGCGCGCGGCCGCGGCCCCTCTTCTCCCTCCCTTTAAAGAGAAGGGCGCGATTGTGTGGATTTCACAGTCTGAGCACAGCTGAAAGGGAGAGAATTAAGTCTCCCTCACGGCTCTTTTCAAGGAGGCCGAGGCTGCGATTCGCCTTCATTCAGAATATATGAAGCTTTTGTGCGTCGGGCCCGGGCAGCCGCCGCGGCCCCGCTCCCCGGCTGACTCTCTTTACAGTGGAAACGTACAGTAATTAACACGGGTTCCGCTCCCGCCCGCGCCCCGAGTTGAAGGGGGCCGCCGCCGCCGCCGCGCGCCTGGGAACCGGAGCCGCGGCCCGCGTCTGTCCACCTGAGAACGGCGCGGCGCATTTGTAACCGTGGCCTTGCCGCCCGAGAGCCATCCATTTTGGCTGGCGCTGCCCGGCTGTCAGGGCGGTGCGCCGCCGCGGCCCCCGCATGTGTTGCTAATAAAAGCCCAGCCCTTCGCTCCACCTAGCAAGCTCTCGGCGGGGGCACTGCCTGGGCAGGGGTGGGGGGAGACCCTGGGGGCCCGGCCGAGGTGACCCTCGGGGAGGCTTCTCCATGTCTGATTTCGGGGAGTCTGCGATTCCTAGGGGGGCAGGAGGGCTGGAGACAAAATACTTAAGCCTTCCTCCATGGGAATTGTCACCATGAGATTAAAATTTAATTTAATTTAATGGTGGTTTTTTTTTTGTTTTTTTTTTTTTTTTTTTTGGTCTGAAGGAGATGAAATCTGAAATCCGGCCCAAGTGGCTGAGGCCTGCCAATATTTTGGCTGTGCTTAGTGTTCAAGCTTCTTTTTTGTCACTCTGCTCAGATGATTCATGCTGGAAAGCATGTTGTATCATTTATCCAGTAATGCAGCCTAATAAAACCCCCCTTCAAATATGTTCCTTAAAGAGCCAGAAGAATTTGTTCCTGTAGACTCAAACCTATGTTCTTAATAAAGCCTGATTGAAGAAATGGAGCGCTCTGTCTCTCTTTCTCTCTCTAAAAAAATAAGTAAAAAAATAATAATAGATAAAAAAAAAAAGGTTGGGGGCTACAGAGGAGCTAATCTGATGCGTACTGATGAAACTCAACACTGCTCCCTTGTCTCCTTCCTCCCCTCTCTCTCCTGGTGGGGTTTAAATGCGTGGCTTAACACGGAGTTTTGAATGCAAAGTTAATTTTTATTTAAAAGAAAAAATTTTTTTAATGTTTATTTATTTCTGAGACAGAGGATGAGTGGGGGAGAGGCAGAGAGAGAGGGGGGGACACAGAATCCAAAGCAGGCTCCAGGCTCCGAGCTGTCAGCACAGAGCCCAACGTGGGGCTGGAACTCACAGACCGCGAGGTCATGACCTGAGCCGAAGTTGGACGCTCAACCAACTGAGCCACCCAGGCGCCCCCAAAGTTAATTGTTAAAAACCATCCTTCTCCCAGTATGAGCACTAGAGTGATGCCAGTGTTCTAATTTGAGTTCTGTAGGAAGGAGAGCGAGGTTTTATTAGACTGGTAATTACTGAAGTAACTCGGCGCCCGCTCACGGTTCAGTGTCATGGCGAAAACCCCTTGTACCCTGCGCTGCTGAAGTTTCTAGAATGGTATTCAGTCGGCTCCTTGAGAGGTGGGTCATCTGCTCCAACCAGCAGCAGGCCTCTGAAAGCAGGTACCTCCATCTCTGGGCAAAATTCCCTTTCCTTCCAACAAGGCGGGTACAAGTGAACAAGGTCCCGAGGCGGAAATGGCAGGCCCCTGCCGGACAAGACTCCCTATTAAGGTAGCAGGGTGCTTAATTAAGCCCCAGGGCTCTCTCTGGGTTCAAATGCTGGTGCTACTCTCTAGTCTGTGTGACCTTAGACAGGCAGACTCCCCTGCCTGTGTCTCAGTTTCCTCCTCTATAAAGTGTGGGTGACATACCTCCTGTTCTAGGTGTAATGGCCTTCAAATGATGTGACACGTGTTAGCTTTGGTTCACTATTTTTAATAACAGCTGCCATTTATTTAGCACTCACTCTGTGCTTTACCTATGTCACATCATTCCATCGCCAATGGATATTAGCAGCCCCGTTTCACTGATGAGGAAAAATGAGGCTCAGAGGAACAAAGAGGTGAAGGAATTGGCTGCATGTCACACGGTGACTTAGGGGCCATGGTGCAATTTCAAGTTGTCCTGGGAGCAGGGCACAAGGGAGCAAGCAATCTGGCCAAGAGGGAGATAAGAGGGCAAGATTCAGGCTCTCAGCTGGTTGAGACGGAAGTGAGTTTTAACCGTTTTAAAAGGGGTGTCTTAAAACCCATATATGCACTCTCCTTTCCTCCGCCATCGTGGCGTGTGCGGTTGCCGGCTCTTTGCCACGTCTTCTCCCGGCTTTCAGGATCCAGCGATTCCTGGCCAAGAAACAGAAGCCGAATAATCGCCTTCCCCAGTGGATTCGGATAAAAACTGGTGATAAAATCAGGTAGAGCTCCAGGAGGAGACACTGGGGAAGAACCAAGCTGCGTTTACAAGGAATCACAATGGGATGGCTCGTGTGCGCATTCATGCTCTACGAAGCTCACTCGAGATGACGCATGTATCCCTGCTGTCAGTCTCACTTGCCCGCACCGTATCGCTCCGTAAGCGTCACTACCACCTGAGCAATTGGACAAAAACATGATTTTTCTGTTGGTGGGTTGGTTCAGCGTTCTGTGAGACCTTTTGTTTGGAAAACAAAACCAAGCAAAGCACACAAAACAAAACAAAACAAAAACCCATATGTGAATACACACTGGGTGAGGGCACAGCACAGCCGAGTGATTAAAAGGTTCATCTCTGGCATCAGAAAGTCCTGGGTTCTTGGGGCGCCTGGGTGGCTCAGTCGGTTAAGCGGCCGACTTCGGCTCAGGTCATGATCTCACTGTCCGTGAGTTCGAGCCCCGCGTCGGGCTCTGTGCTGACAGCTCAGAGCCTGGAGCCTGTTTCGGATTCTGTGTCTCCCTCTCTCTCTGCTCCTCCCCTGCTCGCACTCTATCTCTCTCTCTCTCAAAATAAATAAACATTTAAAAAATTAAAAAAAAAAAAAAAAGAAAGTCCTGGGTTCAAATCCCATTTCTACCAATTACTCACTAGGTCACCTTCAGCGAATTCCTTAATCTCACATAAACCACAGACTCTTACATGGGAATAACAGGAGTCCTTGCCTCGAGGGAGTCTTGTGAAGCGAACCCTTTCCCATAGGCTGGGTGGTTTGAATTTCACCACTAGAAGTTTGTTGTCTATGACGTCACACTTTACACGTCAGTGTCATGACCTACTCCCTTAACCCTCCCTCTGAGGGTGCAACATCTAGTTACAGGCTAAGAAAGAAGTATTTCTCCTCTAGTCCCACCCCGACACCCCATCCCCACCTCCTTTTTCTCTAGAGGCCTCTCCCGAACCCTCATGCTGGACCAGGTCCTGCCATAGCACGGACGTGACACCCTGTGCTTACACTTCCTATCACTTAACACTTCTCTAACTATGTGCCCTACTCCTGTCTCCCAAGTCTGGTTAGGGAGCCATGACATATCAGTCGTGTTCATTCCGATGTAAGCTCTGTGCTAGCCGTGGGCATCTCTGCTATGCTGATTGTGGCCTTGAATGCTGCTGCCCACTCAAGGGGACAAGCACTCCTTTAGAGAAATGACCGATCCCATGCCTGAGGCAGGAAATACACAAGACGAGCCTGGATCATCTTTTAGTAGAAAGCAAGGAAACTTTCAAAGATGAGTGAAGCTATATGAAAAAGAAGCCCACTTTAAAAAGCTCACGCTGGCCAAAGAGGGACCATTTGTGCCTCAAAAAAATAACTGGAATAGACTAAAAGACACAAAATATGTTTAAAGCCATGAGTCTGTTGACCTTTGAAGAAGGCTAGATGACTAGCTCCTTCTTCTAAAAGATGGCAGCTAAAGAGAACGGATCAAACATTCTTCCTGCCTTTCCATATCAACTGTACCATGGGCAACCAAACAGCTGATGGAGAGAAGCTTCTTGTTATGGATGTATTATGGCTCATAAATGGATAGCAAATGATAGAATTGGGAGGTTACTACTTCACAACCTCTGAAGCAGTCATGAATCTAGGAATTGGTTGATTATCCCCAAAAAGAGAAAAACAGCCATGGAGTGCCCTGTGATGAAAGAACATAACGTCATCCATAAAATAGTCTTTCCAAAAATTGAACTTAAATCTGATCAAACCTCGAGAACTAACTAACAATTTTTAAGAGTTACAAGGGACAGGGGCGCCTGGGTGACTCAGTCGTTTGAGGGACCGACTTCAGCTCAAACTATGATCTCATAGTTTGTGGGTTCAAGCCCCACATGGGGCTCTGTGCTGTCAGTGCAAAGCCAGCTTCAGATCCTCTGTCTCCCTCTCTCTGCCCCTCCCCTGCTTGTGCTCACTTGTGTGCTTTCCTCTCTCTCCCTCTCTCTCTCTCTGTCTCTCAAAAATAAATAAACATTAGGAAAACAAAAGTAACAGGGGACAGAGGAGCCTATTGTATAACACCACAGGGATGCGGACTGTGAGAAAACATACAGACAAAAGCCCTGGTGTTTTTCAACAAACTTATTGGAAGAAAACAGTAGAGAGAGAGAAGGACGCTTAGGCATTGAAAGGAATTTTGAGAGACATATGAACAGTTTGCAATGTATGGACCCTAGTTCCATATTATTTTCGATAAATTGTATTTTCTTAAATATTTATTTATTTTTGAGAGACAGAGAGAGAGAGGGAGACAGAGGATCCCAAGCGGACTCTGTGCTCTGCACTGACAGCGGGGAGCCCGATCAGGGCTCGAACCCGCCAACCGTGAGATCATGACCTGAGCCGAGGTCGGACACTTAACCACACTGAGCCACCCAGGAGCCTTAGTAAACTGTCATTTTTTTAAACAGCTAGGAGACGGATCTAAACACTGCCTGGATATTTAATGATATTAAGAAATTATTGTCACCTTTTAGATGAGATAATAACATTTTGCCTATGTTTTCTTAAATAATTTTTTTATCTCTAAACGTACATGCTAAAATGCCTATGGGTTAGATGACATAATGTCCGAGATTTGTTTCAAAATAGCCCCGGGAAAGAGGAGAAGTGGGTGGGGATAGTTTAGATGGCACAAGTTTGGGAATGAATTAATAACAGGGTGATGGTCAGTGAAGCTCTTTATACTATTTTCTCTCATTTGGATACATTTGAAAATGTCCACAATTGGGGCACCTGGGTGGCTCAGTCGGTTGGGCGTCCGACTTCGGCTCAGGTCACGATCTCGTGGTCCGTGAGTTTGAGCCCCACGTCGGGCTCTGTGCTGACTGCTCAGAGCCTGGAGCCTGTTTCAGATTCTGAGTCTCCTTCTCTCTCTGACCCTCCCCCGTTCATGCTCTGTCTCTCTCTATCTCAAAAATAAATAAACGTTAAAAAAATTAAAAAAAAAATTACTATGAAAATGTCCACAATTAAAAGGGGGAAAAAACATTGCAGGTATCAGCTCCGGTCAGTTAGAAGAGACATTTGGACATCAGCGCCTCTGATGTAAGGGGATGTCCTCACTTTCCGCACCAGCTGGGGCTGATTTCACATAATGAAAGAATGTGTCCATTTATTTGTTTGTGTTAATTCTATTGTCTGTTTCCTCTGCTAGAATGTGAGCTCCCAAAGGGCGGGATCTGGGTTTTGTTCACTGGTTATCCCGAGTGCCGTCATCTGTAAATCCCTGTTAACTGAGGGCTCCTCACATGAAAGGTCAAGACCAATATTTCCATTTCACAGAAGAGAACACTGAGGCAGGCAGAAAGAGCTGACGTTCTTGCCCGGGGTCACATGGCGGGATAGCGGTGGGGCTGGGATTCATACTCCAGTGTCTACAAGGCTCCCATTTAATATCTTTTGGGTCAGGGCATCTCAATCGGGTGCAGAAAGCTGAAATGAGGTCTACGGGTCCTGGCGTTTATAAATACGTGGTAGCTGTCCTTCTCAGGTGTTCTCCGTGAGAAAGACGGGGAATGGGAGAAGCAGGGATCATAGCAACAGCTCCTGTGTCTTAGGAGTAGATGCCATTTTGAGCACTTTACCACCGCGAGCTCATTTAATGCTTACAACAACCCAAGAGGTGACTACTAACCATCGCCCTCGGCGACCAAGGCCCAGAGAGCACACACGTTCTCAGCCTCACACCTTAGTCCTGACATTAGAGCCTTTAACCCTTCAAAAGGCCGCTGGAAAACATAACTTCACTGCACAGGGGGCTGGCGCTTCTGAAGGCAGCTGGCCCGGAGGCTGGACTCTGAGGACAGACTGATGGAATGCTCACCTGACGGGGACCATTGGATAACAGGTTAACAGGTTAACATCAGATAACTGCAGGGCTACATTGTTCTCAATTATCTAGCCCTCCTAGGCACAGGGAGTCAGAAACCCCACGGTAAATTCCAACTTGGCCGCAAAATCCCTCTAGGGGCCCAGGCAGGTCCCTTCCCCTCTGTGGGTCTCAGTTTCTCCATATTTCACACCAAGAGAGTTGGACTAGGCAGATGTTCCCAAAGGGCACTGCGTGGCCTGACATCCTTTCATCCGACACTGAAATTCTGTGATCCCACCAAGGGAGCCGTGGTGTTTCTGGGACATCTCCACATCAAGCAGTTGGAGGCTCATTTTTAACCCCTCATAGATGTCTCTTACAAATTATCCAGGGTCATGGATTAGTTTCAATACAAAAGCTTAATTTCCTCTGCTTGGCTACTGTTATAAGGAATGGTCAAAAGGAGTCAAGGAACAAACACAGTGGGCTGGAGAGAGAATGCCCGGGATGAACTGAAGGACGTCCTCTCCCCGGACCCCTCCGGGTTTGGAAATCTCTGGGGCCTGTAATTCACTGCTGCATTAGGCAGTGCTGAGATGAATCATAACATTTGGAGCCGTCAAAGAAAGGGAGAAGAAAGGAGACAGGGGCCGGGGAGAGTGAAGGCTCAGTGTTTTCTCAGTTAAATACATGTTTTCATTGCAGTGTGATGGGCTGAGAGCAATGAATGGCCATGATTTAGTTATCTTTTGGATGGATGATTTTAAATGCATGTTGGAAAGGCTTTCATGAGACTGACTTTTAAAGCTGAGGCAGAGTGGAAGTCTTTGGGGGCGGGGGGCGGGCGGGGGGGGGGCACTGCCTGTCTTTCAGAGGTTGTAAAAGCCCAGGGTCTGGAGATTCCTGGTGCAGGCATTTTGTTTCTATGTTTTCAACTGGCACGCGTTCACTTCCACCCCAGAATCCTTCAGACCGTCGTCAGCCACCTTGTCACAAGGAAAGGGAAAGGCTCGAGATGATGTTGGCCGGGGGGGGGGGGGGGGGGGGGGGGGGG
>NW_026057577.1:89654218-89655929 GCF_023721935.1 Panthera uncia
GGGGGGGGGGGGGGGGGGGGGGGGGGGGGGGGGGGGGGGGGGGGGGACGGAGGAAGGAAGGGAAGGCAGAGGGTATGGTGGTAGAATTCTCTGAATCCATGAGACGTTGCTCTGTGCCCGTTACTCTGGTGACAATGTGAGGTGTTGGAGGAGACAATGAGGGAGGACCAGTGCTAGATAAATGATTAAAAGTACTCTCTGCCCCACCGTTCATGAGCAAAATGGGTCATTTTGAAAGTGCTGTTCAGTCACGCCCACCCGCCTCAACACTGAGAGGTTTGGTTTTATTCCCCGTATTATCCAAAATAACACCAGGGAAGACAGCTAGGTTAGCCCTT
The DNA here is from genome assembly GCF_023721935.1 of Panthera uncia. NCBI lineage: Eukaryota > Metazoa > Chordata > Mammalia > Carnivora > Felidae > Panthera > Panthera uncia. The sequence goes on from NW_026057577.1 coordinate 89,654,557, forward strand.
TGTCTGCACCCCAGGCCTCCCCTGCAAGTGAAAGCCCACAAGGCCCTGTCACTACCTGCCTGAAAAGCTTTCGCTGCTACTCGATGCCCAAAGAAAGGACCAGAATCCTTACCACGAGGTACAAGGCTCACCTCCAAGCCCTGAGGGTGTTCTCCACACCACGCATCCTGAGTCGCATTTTCTATGTCATCTCACTTTATCCCCACAACATCATCCAAGAGAAGTGAAATTGTCCCCCACAAGTTGCATACGAAGAAATCAAGTTCCAGAGAGGTTAAGTGCCCTGCCCAAGGTTAGTGGAGTGAGAATCTGAACCCAGGAGTGCTGAGCTAGAGTCTGCACCCTTCCCGACCCCCCTCAAAGCCCATTTGCTCCTCCTGAGCACCCGACCGCCTGCACGGTTCCGTTAGTCTCCGTGCTCTTCCTCTACTCGGAAAGAGATGTTCGTGCTTCAAGACACGGTTAGAAGTTTGCCTCCTCTGTGAAGCCGCCGCATCAGCCCTGGCAACTCGGTTTCCCCTTTCTGCCAACTCCCAGGGCTCTGAAGCCTCCCTGGGGGGTTGTGCCATGCACCTCTGGGCGGTAATTGTGCAAGTCCCTGGCTCTTTCCCCACCAAACCGGAAGCTTCTTGAAGACGAGACCCCAGAGGGCTGGCACAGCCTGGAGAGGAGACAGACGTAAAACCCCACATAAACACATACTTCAAAAGGGGGCTTTGGGGGGTAGGCGAAACAGGTGAAGGGGGCAAGAACTGAAAAGCCAAAGCTCGAACAGATATTTACAGACCCATGTTGATAACGGCATTACTCACAGTCGCCAAGGGTGAAAGCAACCCAAACGTCCATCAGGGGCTGAATGGACGAACAAATTGTGGTATACACACAACGGTATATCACTCAGACTTAAAAAGGAAGACCGTGCTGAGACAAGCTACTATATGAATGAATCTTGAAAACATGCTTAGTGAAATAAGCCAGACACCAAAGGACACATGGTGAATGATTCCGCTTACATGAGGTATGTAGCGTAGGCAAATTCAGAGAGACAGAAAGTAGAATGATGGTTCCAAGGGGCCGGGGGAGGTGGAATGGGGAGTTAGTGTTTAACTGGGTACAGAGTTCCAGTTTGGGAAGATGAAAAAGTTCTGGAGATGGATGGTGGTGATGGCTGCATAGCATTGTGAATGTGCCTGATGCTACTCTGAAATGTACACTTAATGGTTAGAATAGTAAATTTTATGTTATGGGTGTTTTGCCACGGAATGAAGGAAGGAAGGAAGGAAAGAAGGAAGGAAGGAGGGGGGAGGGAGGAAGGAAGGAAGGAAGGAAGGAAGGAAGGAAGGAAAGAAGGAAGGAAGGAGGGGGGAGGGAGG
>NW_026057577.1:89976058-89986933 GCF_023721935.1 Panthera uncia
AATATATTATATATATTCATCATATATATAATTCAATATATATTCATATATATATTCATTATATATTCATTATATATAATTCAATATATATATACAATATATATATTCATATATATAATATATAATTATATATATATTCAATATATAACATTATATATATTCATTATATATAAATTATATATAATATATTTATATTATATATTATATTATAATATATAATATATAATGTATATATATATCACATCTTCTTTATCCATTCATCTGTCAATGGACACTTACCTCACTTCATTAATTTGGCTATTGGAAATAATGCTGCAATAAACATAGGGGGGCATGTATCTCTTTGAATTAGAGGTTTTGTATTCCTTGGGTGGATTGTAGGGTAGCTCTATTTTTAATGTTTTAAGGAACCTCCATACTGTCTTCCATAGTGGCCGCACCAGTTTGCATTCCCACCAACAGTGCACAATCTCCACATCCCCACCAACACTTGTTGTTTCTTGTGTTTTTCATTTTAGCCTTGGAATTTGAACTTTTAAAAATTCCATATGTGATTCTGATGTGCACTCTCAATTGAAAATCACTGATCTATATGTATTAAATAGGTTATTTAATATAGTATATCAAGTAATACAGAATAACATATTATGTTCCATTATATTATATCTATTATGCTAAATTACTCAATAACATAATTATTATAATAATTATATCATATAGTATAACATATTATTATATACTATAATATAGTCTAGCCATGATAGTATATCAAGTAATATATTCAAAGAGCCCAAACTGACTCAAAGAAATGAGCTAATCTCTATATCCCATCACTACGTAGGCGTCTACTCTGTCCTAAGTTTAAATATGCAGACCAATAAGACTTTGACCCCACCATTAAGGAGCTGCTGTTTAATGAGAGAGACAGATGCAAATAAAAAGTGACAACTGGGCATACAGTCTTGGTTATCTAAGTACACAGAGAAGGGAGCACAATGTGTTTGGCATAATTAGGGAAGTCTTTCTTGATGAGAGGGCATTTGAACTGAGTCTTAAGGGATAAATAGAAGCTTGCTACTTAGGTCAGGCAAAGAAAGCGTATTTAGCCACAAGGGAATGGGACGTTCAAGAATGTGATGGGGTACAGAGCCTAGTCCTTGCGTGTCACTTTTAAGTCAGGCTTCATGTGTTCAAATCCCAGCCTTCCCACTTTGCAGGTACATGACCTCAGAGAGATACCCAAGTTCAACACCATTTACGTGCCTTAATCTTCTCCTTTATAAAATGGAATTAGCAACCTCATTCTCGTGGGTCATTGTGAAGATCACATCAGTTGATGTTATAAAATTGGATTGCACACCAAAACTTTGAATCACACCAAGCTAGGTGTATTGTTGCTTGTTAATTGTCATCCTGGACAAGTGAACATTCTAGTCTCTGTTCCCTTAGGTTAAACATGCGGATCATAGCAGTACAGATTTCAAGGGCATTTCTGAAGCCTGAGCGAAAAATAATTCATGGAAAGTATTTGCCTGAGATCTGGTACATGACAAGCACCAAATGCACATTGCATATCGTTATGGAATAATCACTTCGCAAAGTGCTTAGTTGTCACATAATAGGTGTTCAATTTTTTCTCCCTATTACAGTGAAGCCTGGCCCATGGCTAGGAATTGCCATTGAAAATCTAGCCAAGCCACAAATCTCCACCAAGATGCCGAGAGGGGATGGGGAAATAGCCCCCAGATCCATCCCTGTCAGGGTTGCATGTTGGGGGGCGGGGGGAGGTTGTCTCCATTGAATCCCGCTGAGCTTTCTCAGGCAGAGGCCCAGAGTCTAATGAATGGAAAGCTGTCACACCAGGGCATTCATTCTGTGGAAGAGAATTAAAGCCCATTAGAAGAAAATACTTCAATCGGCTGGCCCACTCCTCACAGAGAGGCGTCCTGGCATATGTAACGGAATTACTAAACAGTAGGAATGGTGCAGCCCTCCTTTCCTCGGGGTGTTGGGGAACCAGAAAGAATGTTCACACGGCCCGTACCAACAGGCAGCTGAATTATGCTAATAAGCAGCCATGCCTGCTGGGAATGAGCGGGCATGAAGTCAAGAAGGAACCAGCGCCTGGGCATCTCCACATCCACAGGCTTAAGTGACTTGTTCTGTTTTCCAAGGTTTGCATTCAGGCCAGGAGGAGAGAAGGGAAAACCACATGGTCCAGGAACAGCCTGGAAGACTGTCACCAAACAGGTGACTTATGCCCTTTGAGTCAAACGTCATCAAAGGGAGGACAGTAATGTCTACTGACGCCTTCCCTTTGCCAGGCTCCAGATCACCGTGGCCCCTCGGAACTGAGACACTGAGATAAGCAGGAAAGTAACGTGCCCAAGGTCAGCGTCGCTTTCCAACCAGGATCCGCCAGGGGCCAAGCATTGGCTCTTTCGCTGGAAAGAAGCTGGCTCCGATGCCGTCACTTGTTTCGGAGTTATCCAGAAACAAGTGCTGGGTGCTGCAGCCTTGTAGTCATGTGACCCTGAGAGCCCTGATTTTCCCAATCTGCAAAATGGGACCCGCAGTGCCTACTTCACAGGATCATGGTGGGGATTCTGTTGCAATAAGGGCTATGAAAATACCGTGAAAACTCTACATTGCCCGTGCACACATGCAGGGATGATTTTATTCTGCTCTCCCAGAGGGACTCAGAAACGGGGAGGGAGGGTGGCAAAGAGGGTGAAGAATTAACCCTTAAAGGTGGCAGCAGGTCCTTATTGGGCACCTACACAAGGCCTAGCAAAATCTTGGCGCCCAAGGATGTGAAAGAAACGCAAGGCAGGGAGGTCTTAAAAGCCAGCACCATGAGCCCTTTCAACGTGGTGTCAGCAGCCCAGGATTTCGCAGTATTCACAGCTCCTGGGCCTGCATGGTGACACATTCACCTGTCCACGACTGTGGGAGCGAACAAGGGGGCTGAAGTTCCAAGTGAGGCCACAGACCTGTGTGCAGGGTGGAGGATGGCTGATGAGGCCTCTCCCCCCTTCCCTGCAGGTTCTTCTTCACCTGTGCTTGGGATACTCTGTTCTCAGGCCCAAGTGCCTTTCTCTTCTTATAAAACCAAGCGAGAAATGTGGGCAAGTACGGCGTGTGTGTTTTTAAGCTGAAAACCTCACTCGCGCGGTCGAGCGAGCAGCAGGTTCCAAAGCTGTGGGGCTCTGCCAGGAGGGAGAGGCTGGGGTCCTGGAGGGCCTCGCACAGGGCACCCTCTGTGCTGGGCCCCAGGAAATGGGGAGAGGTGGGTCGGTAGGGAGGCCTGTGGGGTGGGGACGGGCCAGGACACCGTCGCCAATCACAGGCCAGAGGCGGGAGAGTTTAATCTCCTTCAGGAAATCCCGAGAGTGTACAAAGTCGGGTGTGATATTATAAAAACCCTGTTGAAAGGTTTTAATGGGAGCGGACACTTCGGGAGCATTCTCTAGCTCCAATTTTCTCATTATAAAACTGACCGTCATGTAAGAAACACCCAATGCATATTTAATATCTCTAATATGTGGCTGCCTTTTAGCCTCCGGAGAAGGACAGGTATTCATTTTCATAAATTACTTTTTAACTATTTTTTTTTTCCAAAGGGGGTTGGGGGGAAAGAAAACAGAGACAAAACAGATGCCTTCAGCCCTTTGATCAGCCTCACTGCAGACAAGCAGGCTGCCCACTAGCACCTCCTTAACTACAGCTTGCCAGGAGGAAAATGAATGGTTTGAACTCTGCAATTACAGTGCCTGCTGAAGGCCTGTCATCGAAGCCAGAGGGACCAGGTCCCGACCAGCTCTGCTACCCCCAGAATTACAACCAGCGGGGCAGAGCGTTAAAGACCCCCTGTGGCCGGCGGCTTCCACGGCCCAGGAGCTCCGGGCCAGCCACCGGACCCCCTGCCCGCGTTCCCCCACCCCTGTTGCTATAAATACAGAAAACGAAGACCATATATACACTGGCCGGGCCAGGCCAGACAGAAGAGAAAGAAGCAGGAGACAGCAGCCTTATCTCATGCCCGGGAGTCGGGGAATGCAGCGGGAAAGGGAGGGGAGGGTGGAAGAGGCAGAAGGTCAGGTTTCTGGAGTGTCCCGTGCAGAATGGGAACAGCCCATGCCCGGCTAGAGCCGCTTACCCGAATCCCTGAGAGCTTACAGGCTGCTTTGGGAGATAGTAGACACCGAGTGTTTCAGACTGCCCCGTTTCAGAAGGGAAAAGAGGAGAGGGTGTAAGAGGAGAGTCAGGCCCTTATCCTTAGGCTCTGCCCCGGGCGATTTATGTGCACGGTCCCATGATATTTGGCCAATATCTCAACATACCCAGGGACCAGGCACGGTGCCAGGCACGTGGTAGGAGCCTGAAAAAAAAGTCAGTTCGATAAATGAGGGATAGCCACATTTTTAGAAGACAAAATTGAAATTCGCAGAATTCAGTGACCTGTTCAAGGTCACCGGGTGGGAGGGCTAAAGGCAGGATTAGGACCCAGGTAGGCCTGCCCACAAAGCCAGTTCTTTCCAGAAGGGTGTGCTGCCTGTGTGAGAAGGGGTGGTGGACTTTCCAGGCAGGGAGTATGGGTCCGAGACTGTAACCTGACTCCCAGGGCTGGCACTGGGGTGAGACACTTGCCTCGGGAGCAGCATTTCAGGGGGCATTGAAAAAACTCAGCGAGCAAGAATGGTAATATTTTTAGTCCAATATTTTCCAACCTCAAAGTTAATGCACAAATCCATGATGAACAAAACACCAAATTTTAAAATGGACACCGAATCGGTTTTACTGATGACATTTTGCCTCAGCCTCCAATGACACTGTGGACTTCATTTGCTGTGTGACCTTGGGCATCCATTTTCCCTCTCTGGGCCTCAGTTTCCCAGTCTGTCCCAAAGGAGTAGACCAAAGGCTCCTGAGGCCCCTTCCAACTCCAATATGCTGGTATAGGGGTTCAAGCCTCAGCCTGGCCCATCCGTGGTCTCTGCTGTGGGGGCGGGTGCCTCGGAGGCGTCTGCCCGTCTGCAGAGGTGAGGCTGGGGAAGGTAAGGGATGAGCACTCACTCCCAGAGGCCACTCGCCTGCCTGTCCTTGTGCAGCATCTGGGTTGAGTTTCACAAGTGCCTCCCCAAGAATGTGAAGAGAGGCACTGGGAACCGAGGTCAACTGCAGACATGACGTTGGTACATTTTTGGCTCCGTGGGGGCTGGGATGGCTTGAGGGGAGTTCTGCTGGCTTTTCATGGCGACAGTGATGACAGCCTGTCATGAAGTCACTGATGGCTCCAGCCTGTCCTCCTGGGATGCCAGCTCTTGGGGTCACTTCTTTTCATTCATGTGGCTTTTTCATTCCCCCCCCCACCCCCATTAGCAGAAATTCTTTTATTTTAAGAACAATGCGAGGGACAGCTGGAGAACTGCTACAGTTATTTGCTTAAATTCTTCTGACATTTGCTCATTGCTTTGTAATTACATTTCTGATTTTGTCTTCTCCCACAAATTTGTACAATAGATTGGTTCCAGACATTCCCTAGCTCATTCATTCATTCAATTACTTAAATAAAATTTACTAATACCTCCTGAGGGGACTAACATTGGTTGAGTGCCCCCTTGGCACAATGCACCATGCAAGCCATCACGTATGGGTCCATCCATTGACCCATCCAGTTCCGGTACGTGTCAAGCACCCATTACGTCCCAGGTACCTGCAAGTTCTGGATTTACACGATGGAGCAAACCAGCCACATTACTAGTCATGCAGGGCTGAGGACAGACTGATATTAATCAAACAGTAATAAGCACAACGTAGGTACCACCTCTGTGCTGGTTCCTGGAATGTGTCAACTTGACCTGGCCAAGGGGAGCCCAAATATTTGATTAAACATTATTCCCAGGTATGTCTGTGAGGGCACTTCCAGATAAGACTAGCTCTGGAATTTGGTAGGATGAGTAAAACGGGGTGCCCTTTCCACCATAGGTGGGCCTGATCCAATCAGTTGAAGGCCTGACTAGAACAAACAAGGCAGAGGAAGGGAGAATTTACTCTCTTTCTGCCCGACTGTTGAGCAGGGGCGTAGATCTCCTCCTGCCCTCACACTGCCACTCACACCATCAGTTCTCCTGGTTCTCAGGCCTTTGGACTCAGACTGGAACTACACCACTGGCTTTAATGGGCCTCCAGCTTATAAATGACACATTGTGGGACTTCTTGGCTTCCAAAATCATGTGAGCCAATTCTTTACAATAAATCTCTGTATACATATGAACAAGATGTGTGTGTGCATGTGTGTGTGTGTGTGTGTGCTGTGTGGGTTTTTTTGGTTTGTTTGGCTGTTTATTTTTGGGTTTTGTTCTCTGGACAACCCTCATACTACCTCCTGAGAAGAGCCAGGAAGAAAAATCACACAGTGGTCTGAAAGCACGTGACAGGAGTATCAGCTCGGTCCCGGGGCAAAGGGAAGCTTCTCCCAGGAAGTGGTTAATAAAGCTCGGATGTTAGAGATGGCCAGCAGTGAACTAGGTGAAGGGGGGGGGTGGTGGTGGTGGAAGTTCATCTGGTACAGAGAATAGCGTGTGCAAAAGTCCTGAGGTAGGCACATGGGTAAATATGAGAAATTGGAACAAGGTTCAGTGGCTAGAGTGCAGAGATCCACGCGACTTGGTGTGGGATCAGGCGGAAGAGGTACAAAAAGGCCAGATCATGCAGGGCTTCACAGGCCATGTTGAGGGGGTTGGGTCTTGACATCACTGTCTTGACTGTACTAGATTTTAGTGTTATGGCTCTTGTTACCACGATTTTTCAGATGAAGAAAATAAGGCCCAGAGAGGTTCATTCATTCATCCATTAACTATTTACTGAGCACCTACTATGTTTCAGGTACTGTGCTGGGAGCTGGGGAAATAGCGGTGACTGGACAGGCAGGGTCTCGCCGCTGGGCACCTTCATGCATGCACATGCCACAGGCAGGATGAGGACTTGGGCCTACCTGTCCCAAAGGCTTTGCTCTCTGCCTGTCTATGGCTTACTGGCCCCCACCCTGGGATGAAAGATGCCCAGCGTCCTCCCCATCAGGTGCTCAGGGTGTAGTGGTGAACTAGGGGACCAAATGCCTCCCCTCTGTGGTTCGTTCCCTGGGCGCATACCCAGCGTGTCCCTTCCAGGAGTCACGGCCACACCCCAAATCTCCCAAGAAAGAATCTGAAACTTACAAGCCGCCTTCTGACCCTGACCAGCGAAGTGGCAGAGGAAACCCCCTATCCCTACCAGATCTGGACCAGATCTGGACCCCCTCCCAGTCTAGTTTTTATTTCCCAGAACTGAAAATGGTCACATATTCTTCTCTGCTCCTTTCTGCGAGGGGCAGGGGCTATGTCTCCTCTTCCTTACCCTGGGCTGTCCTTGGGACTTACTTTGACCAATGCGATTAGAGTGGTGGAAATGACAAGTGCCAGCCTTGTCCTCCATGCTCTGGGAAACAGCACCTTAAAGTGAAGTAGCTCAGGCTAATCTGCGGAACGAGGGGAGAACATGTGGAGGGGGAGGGGGCGGAGGGCCCCAAGGAGCAAGCTGAGCTGGCTGAAGGCAGTCCCACTAGCAACCCAAGGCCAGACCGGCAGAGGACGTGTGCAGTGAAGCCTCAGACTCATAAGCAGTATCGGCTCATTCTGTTTCAAGCCACAAAGTTTGGCGGTGGTTTGTTGTCCGTGGAGAGGTAAGGGACACCCTGCGTTTACACCTCAGGGAGAAACGTAAAGAACGATCTACAGAGAGAGGACATGTGTTGCGTTCACTCAGCCTTCGTTTCCTTTTCTTCGGCTAAGCACACCCCCAGTTCCTTCCCAGGGCTCCGGGTGGCGGGCCACCGGTGCCACCGCTCTCAGGTGGGAGGGGTGGGTGGGGCTGATCTCCCGCCAGCTCCTAGGAGGGAGCAGTTAATCCGGGAGTGGCCAATGGGAGCGTGGCTTCCCCCTGGCCGAGGTGATTGGCGCAGAGATGGGCACGTGATCCGGTCGGAGCCAATCAGAGTTCTTCTCGGGACGTTGCTACAAATGATCGGGAAAGGTGGGTTCTCTCCCGCCAGATTTGAACCCGAGAGGACGGGAGCCTGGTGCTCGTAGCAGTTACCTTACCACCGCGTGGAGCTAACCTGTCGGAGAACGGAGCTCCTCCCAAGGAAAGCAGAGTCGCCAGGTGGAGACCTATTGTGAAGATGTCATGGAAGAACCTAGATGTCGCTGTACCCGGAGAAACGCTGCTTCTGGATTTGGGGGGTGTGCGAGCACCCGAGTCTTTTCCTGTGCTGGTTGTGAAAGTGAGCCCCTCAGACCTGTCGCTGTGGAGCATGGTAGACTGAGAGCCCCTCTGCGTCCCCCACCACATCTGTTCCCAGGCCAGGCTTCCCCCCGCCCACGTGGAGAAATCGCTCTGTAGTCTAAGGCTCTTTCTACCCAGCCCGTCTTCTTTCCTTCTCTCCTTCACAGGCTCGGACCTGAATCACCTTGACTCTTCCCCTGAACCTTCCCAGGTGCTTCTGTCTCTTGCGGGCCTATTCCCATCTTGGCACCTGCTTCCTGAGAGGAGCTGAACTCACCCTTTGACTTCCTTTTATTACTTCCCTAAGCCAATGTGAGGTGGATTTCTGTTGCTTTCAACTGAACAATTTCTGAAAAACATAATACGTCCGCTGAGGAACGTGGGTCTTGTCCAGAAGGTGACGGAGACTCTCGGGGGTTTTAAGTAGAGGCTGTGGTCAAATCTCTGCGGTGGGGCCCTCCTTGTGCGCTGTGAGGGGTGGGCCGGAAGGGGGGACTGGAGGAAGGATGCCAGCTGGGGGCTATGGAACAGTCCAGGGGGACATGATGTGTAAGCCAAGCCAGGCAGTGGAATGGTGGAGGGAAGGGAGAGGATGGGTTTGGAAGCGGGTCTTGGAACCAAGGATTTGATGACTGGTTGGAAAGCAGGATGGATGGGGTGAAGAGGGAAAAGCAGAAAAAGCCTCCGGGTTGTCAACTCTGCGGATCACAATAATGATGAGGCCGCTTTACTGAAGGCTCCCTGTGGACTCTTACCTTTCTTAGTATCACAACTTTCTTAGTATCACAACTGCCCTCCGAGGTAATGAACATGATTATCCCATTCTAAAGATGAGAAGACCGAGGCTGAGAGAAGTTACAAAGGCTTGGCCAGTGTCTGACAGCCAATGGCGCTGGGATTTGAACCCAGGACCGTGAAGGCTCTAAAAATCAGTGTGCTCAGCCGCCACCCTATGCGTCACCATCAACGGTGGCCCTTCTCCTGCTGCCCCCTGAGCTGCCACCTCCCAGGCCATCCTTAGATTCGCTCTGTCGGAATGGGCAGGAGAACAGCCCATTTTTCATCTTCTTTGCTCTTTTTCCTAAATCGTCGATTGTACTCTTGAAATAGCTAGCTCATTGGCCGGAGAGAAAAAAAGAATTTAAAAAAGAAAAGACCTCATGGAATTGTATTTACCTCACCGTGGTATTGTCACCATTTTGCCGTATTGCACTCACTCACCATAGCGAGAGCTAGCAACATCTTTAAATGGACAGTAGTCCCTTGATCCCAGTGCTACCATTTTCCTGTGTCCACCAGGACACGGCCTTACCTGTCAGAGGCATCTGACTTTTGAAAATGAACCACTATGCGGTTTTGCATTCTGGGAAAGGAAAGCGATCTTGCAAAGAAAGCCGTCCTCCTCTCGTCCTTGGGCAGCAGAGGGCGTGAACACGGCTGCCCACACTTTTTGACAAACATGGGAGCTAAGTTCTTCCTACGTAACCTTTCCAAACAGATCCCTTATTTGTGTGTGCTTTACTCTTCATTTCCCACACATCCCTCTGCATCCTTTTTTTTTTTTTTTTTTTTTTTTTTTTTTTGCAGGAGACTGACTTCTCTGATGCCCAGGTAGTCAGCTGGCCTCTCCGTGAAATGGGGATGCGAAAACTTAGAGGCAAAAGAGAAAATTCTCACTATCAGCTCCGATAAAAAAAGAAATGGAATAAAAATGGTTTCATGGGGGAACTGACGCGAGCCAGGTTGACGCGGGGAGACTCCTGGCCCGTCCTGTGTTTGCAAGGGAACAACTGGCTGCGTTGAGATTGTGTCTGCCAGATGCACGGAGATGATGATTTCTCGAATGCCCATTTGATTCCAATTGTTGTGGTGGCTATGAGTTAGCTTAACAGAGAGTAGGTACACACTGACCATAGCCAAAATAACCACATAGGGCATTGCAGGTTATTTTGTGTGAATGAAAGGAAAAGACGAGGGCAGGGAGGAGAAAGCATGGAAGAAAACACGAGTGAAGACCACTCACCATCTGAGGCACACTCACCGTCTCACTAAGGAGCCCCAGGGACCTGCCAGTGAGATGTCTTCGCCTGCATTTTGCAGGTGAGGGGAGCAGCCTTCAGAGAGGTGAGGACACCTTTTTTGTAAAGGCAGGGCGAGGTTTTGACTTCAGCACCGTGTGACTCCAAGTCTGACTTTCCGCTTTCCACCAGGACAGAGGCGGGCACCACCTAATCAGTGACATGTCTCTAAAGATCTGGCCAGGCAGGGCGTGCCTGGGTGGCTCAGTGGGTGAAGCGTCTGTCTCTTGATCTCAGTTCAAGTCTTGATCTCAGGGTCATGAGTTCAGGCCCCTGTTGGGTTCTTCTTTGGGCGGGAAGCCTACTTAAATAGAAAGAAAGAAAGAAAGAAAGAAAGAAAGAAAGAAAGAGAGAAAGGAAAGGAAAGAAAGAAGGAAAGGAAAGGAGAAAGAAAGAAAGGGAAAGAAAGAAAGAAAGAAAGAAAGAAAGGAAAGAAGGAAAGGAAGGGAGAAAGAAAGAAAGGGAAAGAAAG
>NW_026057577.1:89987033-90010585 GCF_023721935.1 Panthera uncia
AAAGAAGGAAAGGAAGGGAGAAAGAAAGAAAGAAAGAAAGAAAGAAAAAGAAAAGAAAGAGAAAGAAAAGAAAGAAAAGGAAAGGAAGGGAGAAAGAAAGCAAGAAAGAAAGAAAGGAAGAAAGAAAGAAGGAAGGAAGAAAAGAAAGAAAGAAAAGGAAAGAAAGAAGGAAAGGAAGGGAGAAAGAAAGAAAGAAAGAAAGAAAGAAAGAAAGAAAATAGAGGGAGGGAGGAAGGAAAGACCTGGCCAGAAGATTACCTCACAAATTTTCTCCTAAGAATGAAAAATAAGCCAATGCACCAGCACAGCCCTTTAAAGATGACGTTCAGATTTCCCCAGGGCTGCCCACGGTGTCACCCCCGGCCTGAAAGCGATTGCATTGTAACTGAGCCGCCATTGTATAGGCTGGCCCCCTCCAGGCATGCACACAACTCGCAGACCCCTGGAGGGTCCCACAAGAGCCCATGCACAGTCTTCTTGTCTTCTGCTCCCAGCCACATCTCAAGGCCCGCTGCCACTAAGTTACTTTGTACCCTGGTCCCACATGGCTCTGTGGGCGCCCCAGTCTCTGGCCCAGGGATTCCTCTGGCCAAAGCAGTCTCTCAGGAGCATCACTGGCCCCTGGCTACACAGAATGGGTGCCCGAGCTGAGCTTGCAGGACAGATCCAGGGTCTCCTGGCCGACGCCTTCCGAGACTGGTGCTCAAAGCTGTGTCCTCATTCTCCTTTAGGCTTAAACAAGCAACCAGAAATCTTATGAAATTGACTCCTTAGGAGCCTGCCTGGGCTTTCCCCCCACAGGCCCAGGCTTGTCTGAATTCCAGAGTGGGCTCAGCTAGAATCCTCGCCCTCCAACTTGGTCTCTAGGAAATAATTCTCAATCTACTCTCTCACATGAGCTTCAGAATAATCCGCGAAGTTGGCAAGAAGCATAGTTCTTTCTCCTTTGCAAATGGGGGGGGGGGGGGGCGAAGCTCAGAAGGCGGCAGGGGGGGAGGGTCAAGGTCAGGCTCCCAGTCTTGCGAGAGTGTGGCTCCCACCCTTCTGTGCTGTCTCCATTCCCTTCCCTTCGGGGGGCTGTGGCCCCAGCATGAGTCTGAAGTCAGACACCCTGCCTTCCACTTCAACCCCGGCTCCCTAGTAAGTTCCTGGACTTCCCTCAGCCTCACCTCTTTGTAAAACCGACATGGAAACCCTCCCTACCTCTGAAGGCTGCCACGAGGATCAAATGGAACAACCCCTACCCGAAGGCTCCGAGCTCCAGGCACCGAGAAGCCGCTCACTGGCCCTCAGCATCCCCAAAGACAGGCCATACGCAGTGAGGTCCCAACCGAAGCATAGAGCTCTGAATGACCACCCATTCACCTTTCATGTGGGGAAATGGTCCCCCACCCCAGCTCATACTTTTGATGTAAAATGGGTGTAAAAATACATCTTATTCTACGGAGCTCTTGTAAGGGTCAAAGCAATAAATGCGATTACTTTTTTGGGAAACCAAGGCAGGCCCATCAATTATTACTGTCATCACCAGCGGTCCCCAGGTGTCACTAGACTCCCTAGAACCTTCTTTGCAATGGACTTGTAGGGAAGATTCTTCCAAGTATGGAGAAAAAACCGAGGCCCGCCCTGCTGACTGTGCCCAGGATGGGGCATGCACATTTGCCAACATCAGCACCTCCACGTCTCACATGGGGCCCTTCCCTTTTTTACAGACGAGGAAACTGAAGCTCAGAAGGGTGGCTCAACCAGCCCAGGGTTGCGTGGCCTGTGACGGAACAGCTGGAGAAGCAGGAATTCGGTCCACCTGCCTCTCCCATGCTGAAAGATCCAGGAGAAGGGGACCAGAAAGCTCATGGACAGCACATCCGCACAGCCTCTTCTGGTCATGCTCCACGAGGACTTCTATTAAAAACCAGGGCAGGGGCTGGTCAGAGGTGAAAGAAATAAATGGTCCAAAGGTAGCCTGTTAGAAAACGCTCCCAAGTGGGAAGCCAGGCAGAGGCTCCTTGAATAGGACTGTGCTGGTAAGGAGGGCAGTGACGGGTCTGAGGTGGCCGCCCCTCCTTCCCCAGTGCCCTCAGGGCCAGCGCAGAAACCGGATCCCAGAGGTAGAACAAACAACTTGGCTGTGGCCAGGCGGGCTGCCTCTTTGTCGGGCAATGGCGCCCTCTTCTGGCAGCACAAAGAGAAGCAGCTTTAAGGAGAGGTGGTCAGCAGCAAGGTCTGGCACTCACTGCGGATCATTAAAACAGTAACACTGATGGTGGTATCACAAATAGTAATGCTACATAAGGAGGAAGAAGAAAGGCTTCTACGGAGCACTTAGTGCCAAGCACTGAGCCCCTGTTTTGCAGATGTGCTTCCCTTTTCCCTTGAGTACCAAGGTTTTTGTGAATGTACGGAAGAGCGAGATCCAGAGAGGTTAATGCACTTGTCCCAGGTAGAGACGGGCATGGCTTCGTATGCCTGACACCGGCCTGCACTCTATAGCTTGGGGAAAGGCACTTTGGGCACCATTTCCCTTATGCCCCAGTCAGAGTCTTGACAATATGGTCCCTTTTTTTTTTTTTTTAATCCTGTTCTGCAGGGACAAATTCACCATGCCACGTGGATTCAGTGCAGTGCTGCAATGGGGGACACAAAAGCAAGATCCCCAGCCTACACGGGTTTGCTAGATTTAGCAAATAAATACACAGAACGCACAGTGAAAATTGAATTCCACGCAAACAACACAGCGTGAGTGTGAAAATATCCCCAATATTGCCTAGGACTGACTTAACGCTTACACAAACTTACTGTTTACCTGAAATTTGCATTGAAGGGGGTGTCCTGAATTTCACCCAGGCCCCCTCCCTAGATTAGGAATGTCTGTGCCGCATCCCAGTTGAGTGACCTTGCATAGACTCTACGACCCTGAGCTTCAGCTGCGGTATAGTAGAAATCACTTCTGGAAAAGACAAGAGAAAGAGCTTCTGCCTCCAAGAGTCATCACGATGGGCTGGTAGCCTCCCAGCAGCTGCGATTCCTTGGGCATGACGCCTAACCTTCTCTTAGCCTTGGGACCCTCAGGAGCCAGGAGGGCCCAGGCCTGGCTCATTCAGCAGATGACAGAAGGGCCTGGGTCGGCTTCTTCAAGATCCTTTCAGCCTTCGCCTCCAGGTCACAAGGTGTTCATGCCTGCTTCTGACACCGTCCTCACAAAACTGTGTCCAAAGGCAAAAAGGAGGTGGGGGGTGGTTTCCGGGCCAGTCAACTTTCCCTCATTGTCCAGAACTGGGTCAAAAGAGGCTGGGGAAATGAGTACCTGGCATTTTCAGCCTCGGTAGCAGTAGATGACCTCTACCTGCGAAGAAAAGACCATGACATTTGTTGACTACGTAAGGATGACTTTATTCAAGAGGAGCCATGTCAATAGATGTAGGGACCGCTGCAATGGGGTCTTACAGCAGGGGACAGAGATGAGCTCAACTCCGAATACAGCATGGGCAAGTGGGAATTCATAGCCAAGGAGCAGGTGGAGGTCAGTGCCTGGAAAACGACAAGGAGCACACACAAGGGGCAGGGGAGTGTTATGACTGCTAAGGAGACACTTGTTAAGTGGAGCATGGGATGCTGGATGGTGAGCCGCCATTCAACAACAGACTCCAAGAGAAATTAATGTGGACAAATCTATTACTCACAGGTCCAGGAGGAGGTACATCGCGTGCCTTGATGGGTTCCGGGGCTAGGGCCAGATTAGTCCATTCACACCCAAAGAGCGGCATTGTGGTGAGCCCCCCGGGGGTCTAATCTAAGGGGTTCCGAAGGCGCACAGGCAGGGGGAGGTGGGGAGACTGCTGATCGCAAAGGCTGTTGGGAAGTCAAGTTGAGCGCGTACATTTGCATGTGATTTACAGCTGCTATCCGGGGCAGAGCTTGCAAGGGAAGCTAGCGTCAATGTAAGGACCCCCAGGCTGCTTGGCCAAACAGAATGGATGCCGGGACGGCAATATCACAGAGCAGCTGAGCTAGACTCTTGACATAGGGATTCTGGCTTAATTGACCCTTTCGGATTCCTGCTGAAGACAGGCCAGGGTGATCAGACATCACCTGGTGGGCAGAAGGATGAGTGACCCAACTGGATAGTGAAGGTGGGGGATTCTGGTCAGACTGGCTTAGCAGGATTCTTGCAAAAATTGGACAATGCAGAGGTGAAAAATGAAAGACCAAGCCCTCATTGAAAAACAGCTCTGAGGAGCCTTCACGGAGTTTGGTCAAGGGGCGAAATTTTGTCACCACTCTGCCTCCATCAACACCCGAGTGCTCCAGTCTCAAATTATCTTCAGCGTCTCCACTTTTGACCTGGCAGATTCACGTGCTGCCTGCTCTACAGCAGCAATTTCCTCAGCGACACTGTATTTCCCTTGAGAATATGAACCTTGGTCTTGACATTGATTCATTCATGCATTCAGCCAACAAATGATGGGTGTGAGGAACCATCCAAGGTTCCAGTCCTTTGTGTTCCTTCCAGAGCCTGGAATACTTGAGGGTGTTCCCTGAATGGCTAGTGATGAAAGACCAAGTGAGGGCATGAGTGAATGGATGAATGGATGGACACATGGAGGGAAAATGGCAGAAGCAGCAGCCATGACGGTCAGACCCCTCAACCCCCAGAGCTTTCCAGTCTCTTCCAGCAGGCAGGGAGACAAGCCACACCTCCTGGAGCCACCATGGGCTTTCTCTGAGTCCCACAGGGCAATGGGAGAAGTCATTTCAGGGAATGTTGATTGGCAAGAACAGCAGCCTGATGCAGCCATGAGGCCGTCTCCCATCCTCCTGTCTGGGGCCTGCAAACTCTACGTATGAACGGGACGTCATTGATGTCCCCAGGAAGTCAGTCAGAGCCCACTGTGGACCTCTGATGACCTCCCAGGGCTGGCTCATATTCACTCAGTTTCTGAAGGCAACCCTGTGGTTGGTGCCCAGGAAGCAGAACCATAGGGAAGACAACACCTCCACCCGATGGGCCACAGCTGGCACAGAGGTACGGCATCTCCCCTTCCAACACGGGGGGCTCTGTAGGCTCTCCAAGGACTCTGATTTGCAGAGATGGTAAACTATAGAAGGACGGGCCTGGGTGTCAAGGAGTGATCAGATTTTGCCTGATCAAAGAAGAGAGAAAGGGAATTGTATTGGGTTCCTACGATGGGTGATGTTCTGTGATCCAAGGTTATGATCTCTGGTGTATAGATGAGAAGACAGAGGCCTAGTGAGGGGAAGACCTCGGCCAGGAGCACCCAGCTCATAGGTGATACGGTTGATCCTTGAACAACATGAGTTTGAGCAGAGTGGGTCCGCCTATACATGAATATTTTTCTGATAAATACAATACTTTACCGTGGGTGTATTTTCTCTTCCTTATGATTTTCTTAATAAGGTTTCCTTTCCTCTCACTTACTGTATTGTAAGAATACACTAGATAACATATCTAACACACGAAACACGTGTTAATTGACTTTTTATGTTATGGGTAGGGGTTTTGGTCAATGGTAAGCTATTCATAGTTAAGTTTGGGGAGAGTCAAAAGTCAAATGCGGATTTTCGATTATGTGCGGAGTCAGCGACCCAACCTCTGTGTTGTTCAAGGACCAACTGTAGTGAGGACGTGAATCATGGCGGCTTTCCTCATAGGCCCTGCTGGGAGCTTACAAGGCAGGCCTGGCGGGAGTAAGGGGCTGCCTCTGCTGGAGAAGCTGCTAGAACCTGCCTGTAATCGCCGCTCCCCTTCACCAGCTGGGTCCGGTTGAAGCTCAGCGTTCCCCTTACTGACTTGAGCTCGGGTCTGGGAAGCAACCACCTCCCCAATTATGCTCCGCTTAAGAGCATATTAAGATATTAAGATATTAAGAGCATATTAAGATATTCATGAAATCAATAGCCTTTCTAGGCATTCACGCTAACCATTTAGAAGCAAAAAAAAATTTTTTTGAATGACATTACTTAAAGACAAATTATAAAATACCTAGCCACCGTCAACACAAAAGATATAACACCTCTGTTAATTCAGCCACACAGTCTCACTGAAGACCTAAAACAGGACGAAAGAAAGCAGGAAGAAATTTTAGGTTCTTCAATAGGAAGATGAAATACCAGTAAAATGTGAATTCTTACCATTTAATTAATTCCGGTTAAGATCTCATTTTTTTTGAGAAGGACAAAATTATTTTGTTTCTTTTTTAATTTGTTTTAATGTTTATTTATTTTTGAGAGAGACAGAGACAGAATGTGAGTGGGTTAGGGGCAGAGAGAGAGGGAGACACAGAATCTGAAGCAGGCTCCAGGCTCCGAGACGTCAGCACAGAGCCCGACGCGGGGCTCGAACCCACGAGCCGTGAGATCATGACCTGAGCCGAAGTTGGACACTCAACCAACTGAGCCACCCAGGCGCCCCAGGACAAAATTATTTTAAAGTTCTTGTGGAAGAGTAAGTGTCAAAAACGGCAAAATATTCTTGAAAACAGAAAATATTTAAACTCATTCTAAAGTCAGCATAATAAAAATAGTATGGTCTGACCACAGGAAAAACAATAACAACAACACCACCACAATAGACAGCAAAGCTACAATAGGATGATGGCCAACAAGAGAACGATGATGCAGGAGACCGTGTTTAGAAACATACCCCAAGTTGACACAGAAAGTTACTCTTCAACGTGGTGAGATTTCATTTCCATGAGAAGTCAATGGTACTTTACCTCTGGGAGAAAACAAAAACTAGACTGCATTAATCACACTAAATTTTTTGAAAAGGTTCAAAGTGCATTCAGAGTCTAAATGTAAAATACAAAACGACAATAGTAGATGACGTTTTAGGAAAACAACTTTGGATGGAGATCAACTTCTTAAACAAGTCAGGAAACCCAGGTGCCTTACCGGGTCGGAGAAACAGAGCTGACTTCACAAGGCACTTAATTTTGTGGAGTGTAAAGTCAGACAGTTTGGGGAAAACATCGCATCTATGATAAGCAGAGAGTCAATTTTCCCCCATATATGGAGACCTCCTATAAATTGATAAGACAACCGATGCACTCTAAAAAGGAGCAAAGGATACACAAATGCAAGGGAAGTGCGAAATGAAATGTGATCTTGGTGGGGTACCTGGGCAGCTCAGTCAGTTAAGCATCTGACTCCTGATTTCGGCTCAGGTCACGATCTCAGGGTTCATGAGTTCGAGCTCTGAGTAGGGCTCTGTGCTGACAGTGAGGAGCCTGCTTGAGACTCTCTTTCCCTCTCTCTATGCCTCTCCCCTGCTCTCTCTCTCTCTCTCTCTCAAAAAATGAATACACTTCAAAAAAAATGATGAATCAGATTCTGATGTGGGGCAATAATCATTCTCATACAGCAGGCATGGGGGCGTTAAGGGCTACGACCATTTTGGAGGTGTTGATTATAGGTTCGTACACACTTACCTTTGGACCCAGAAATCCCACTCTCGAAAATCTATCCTCTGGATTATAAAAATACAACTGTAAAAATTCATATTTCAACACTGACTCTGGAGACAGAGGAGGAGGGATTCTCCCAGCATGCACCTGGATGGTCCTGGGTGGGCTGGGTAAAGAAATCCAAGCAATCCCTCCAATGGCTCGCTTTGCACCTGTTACAGAGCAGGAGACAGACCTACCTACACCAACCGGAGAGATGGCCCTAATCCTTCTGCAAAACTAGCAGATTGAAGAGACATGTGTGAGGCACCTTCTCATTTTATGGCGAACAAAAGCCCCAACAGATGGGAACGTATATATGAGCACAGAGGAATAGTTGAGAAGCTAAGACCTGCTCATTCCTGAAGAGCAGGGGACTCCTCTGAGAGTTTGCCACTCGGGGAAGGCCATATTGGGAGCATTTGTAGCACGGAAACCAGAAAATGCTGGACATTCAGGTTTTACCCCCATAGCAGCCAGTTATTAAACGAGTATCAATATGTTATGGCCATAAGGGGCTGAAAGGAGGGGTGGGGGGGATGCAGGCCTTGGGTCCGGAAGCCCTTACTCAAAGACGCGCTTATTCCCTACACCAAGAAATGCATGGACACGGATTAATTTTGTAGCACCCGCGAGATCTCTCAGCTCCCATTATCCAGGACTCTGGGCTTCCTCTCAGGAAACACCATCCTTTCCAGAGGATTCTGAGGGCTGTGCGCCCTAAGAGAGTGCAGGAGAGGCTATGCTGCATCCTTACCACTGGAGGGCAGTGTTACCACACCACCTGGAAGAGCTTGAAAGGGGTTCCCAACCTAGGCCCGAAGCCAGCAGGTCCTGGGCCCTCAGGGACCTCCCCCCCACCCCTGTCCCCACCCCGGGGCCCTCCCCTGGGGGGTGGAGGAGAAAAGAGGGCGGGAGGACTCAAACCTTAGTGTCCTGCAACTCAACTTACAGGCCATATGGGACAAGTCACCGCACTCCCCTGGGCCTCCCGTTTCCTCATCTGTAAAGCAGGGAGGTTTTAGCATTGACTTCAGAGGGTGTTGTGATTCAACAAGCTTAGAAGGGTGCCTGGCACGCGGTGAGCCCTCAGCAAAATGTCAGCTGCCGTCTTTATCGCTGTTTGCCCAGGGCCGCGATGATCCCTCCCGTTCTCCAGCTCGCCCTCTGACGGATGTGCTATTATCTTCCATATGACGGAGTAGGAGACCCAAGGGGCATAGAAAGGAAGTAACTGTCCCCAGGCCACACAGTGAGCGGGGACAAGCAGGGACTTGAATCTGGTCTAGGTGCCACCACGGGGCTCTCCTCCCGGACTCAGCTCAGCAGGGGTGATGGGGGGGGGTCTGCAGCTCTGGGTCTGGGGCCTGAGCCCCCCCCTTCCATCCCCCTCCACCCCCACCTGGGTGGGCTATCCGGCGCTCAGCACCCCCTGCTCTCCGTCCCAGCCGCTTCCCTGGAAAGCGAGACTTGCCATCACAGACTCCCGGAGAGATTCGGTGACAGCGAGCGCACAGGCTTCAAAACAAAGAAGCCACGCATTCGTGCCGTTATGCCACTCGGTTTGTTGGGCTCCAAGTGTAGGCCCGGCCCGGCAGCCGGGCTCCAGTAACCCCCCCAGGGGTGGCCCTAACGGGCTTGCAGTCTGAATGTCTTGCCCTTGGCACAAGCCGTGCTCCCTGGCAGGGTCTGCGGGTCTGGCACTTGGAGGGTAGGTGAGGTGCCTTTCAGCACCCCCCCTCCCTCCATCCTTCCCCTTATGTACTCACATGCACGCACATGCGCACACACGGGGAGGGGGGTGGGTCGTCGTTTGCGGGGCAAGTGACCGAGCAGCAGAGGCAGGCGGCAGGGGGGCTGAGGGGGGGATGGCTGTCAACCTGCAGCAGCTCAGCGCGCGACAAGCACGGCCCCATGCCGACAACAGCTGGCTCGTTGGGACGATAGCTTTTCTGAGCCTCACCCAGACTTAGGAAGACGCTGTGCCGAGCGAAAGTCTGGGTGTCCAACGCTGCGCACCGGGAGAGAACCCCCCCCCCCCCCCCGCAGCTCGGAGGGTCGCCGTCAGGTGGCCACGCCCATTTCTTCGCTTGGCTTTCTCCTCTGCAAGCCGTGGACGGTGCCGGGGGGGCCCCCCCGCATCCGGTGCCGGGCCCCCCGCATCGCGGCGGTGGGGGACCTGACCGGGGATCTGTAACGGGAGCACTTTGCAGAGTGCCTGGAGCCCGGTGAGCACTGGGGGAAAAGTCCACGCTGACTTTCTCATTGCCCGTCTTCACCGCTCAGCTCACGGCTCCCGTTCCAAGCTGACGATCGCCTCTCCTCTGCCCTGCCTCGTAATAGACGGGTGCTCGGGACCCCCGCCTGCAGTGCTGCCCGGAGGACAGAACAGGACAGAGACGCCAGTGCCCGACACACAGGCTGGCAGTGCGGAAGAGCAACCCCAACCTCCTGTAGACCCCCATCTCCAGCCTTGCAAGCGGTTGGGCCCAAACCTTGTCTCATGCTTGACTCTCTCCTGCCCCACATCTGGTCAGTCAGCAAATGCAGCCCAGCCTGAGCGCGGCTCACCCGGGATGATGACCCCCATCCGTGAGCCACATCATCCCCAGGCCTGGGCCCCCTGAGCTGCCTCTAGGGGAGCAGAGTTGTCTGGTCTGAGCTCTGCTCAGAGCTCTCCAGTGGCTCCCTCTTACCCACTCCTCAAACTCTTTGCATATTCTGTTCTCTCTGTCTAGCACGCCCTTCCTCAGACAGCCACAGCGGGCTCAGTCAGGTGCCTGCCGATGCTCCCGTGACAAAGCTGCCCCTTCAAGATCATGAGCGGGGTAGACAGGTGGGCAGTGCGGGGAACTGAAAAGCCCTGAGGAAAAGGGGCTCCACGCAGACAGTCAGAATGCGAGTTCGGGGCACCGTGTTCCAGAGGAAATAGAAATCCGAATTTTCATGTGAAATTGCCCGACTATTAAATGCTGGTAGTCACCTCTGCAGCTCATTTCTGATCCTTAAGATCCCATCTATGGTCAGTCACTACATCATATAAACACCAGTAAGAGAAAGCAAAAGGAAATAGAGGGCAACACTGTTTTTCTTTCTCTCCCGCCCAACCCCACCCCCTCATGCTTCCCGGTATGGGATGAGTTGTGTCCCCCAAAATTTCATGTGCTGAGGTCCTAACCTTTGGTCCCTCAGAACGTGACTGCATTTGGAGATGGGCGCTTTAAAGAGGCAATTATGTTACAACAAGGTCATTGGGTTGGGCCACTGTCCAACGTGACAGGTGTCCTTATAAGAAGAAACTACCACGCAGATACACAGAGGAAGGTCATGTGAAGACACAGGAAGAAGATGGGTAACCGTGTACAAGCCAAGGAGAGAGGCCCCAGAATAGGACACCTTGATGTTGGACTTCCAGCCTTCAGAACGACGAAAAGATCCAGTCCTATTGTTTAAGACCCCAGCCTGTGGTACTGGTTACCTCAGCCACAGCAAAACTAACTCATTCTGTCTCTCTTTTTCACTCTTTCTCCCCGCCCCCCCCCCCCATCTGGTGGGACAGAAAATGATCAGGTTCAAGAGGGAAGAGGGAAGGTGGCAGATTTGGTCAGGCCAAGACAAACCCTCATTGCAGAAACGGGGTGGGGGCGCTAGAGGCAGGAAGACCTCAATCGGCAGCATCTGACGCTACAACTGAGGGACCACAACCAATTCCCCCACTATCCCGGGAGTTGGGTGGCTCCTTGCCCCCATTTTATATGGGGGGGGGGGGGAACTGAGGCTTTAAGCGGGCTGAGCCAGCCTGTAGCCAGCGCGCGGCAGCGCGGGGATTCGGTCCTGGCTCCCCTGCACCGCCCTGGCATCGTGCTCGGCGGTGGCGCTTGCCCAGGGGAGCGGGGAGGTGGGGGGGGGGGGCGGGGGGACCGACCTTCCAGAATTCCCAGCAAACCCTGGCAGGAGCTGCAGCAGGAAAACAAAGGGACGGCTCGCTTGCTGGCTGCAGAGGAGCGACTCGCCACCAGGGGGCAGCGCGCGCTGGCAGCCGCCCGGGGACCGCCTTTGTCCGGGGTGAGGCCCCCTTCCCGCACCCCGCAGACGCGGGGGCCTCCCCCCCCCCCCCCGCCCCCGATCCTCCTGGCGCGCGGGCGACCAGCTACCTCGGACAGGCCCCTGCACCCTGCACGCTGCAAAGCCTCCCCTCTGCGTCACCTTTCTGGCTGCCCAACGGATTGCATTTCCTGTCATCTCCCAGGGCCCGGCTCAAAGATCTTTCCAGTCTCTGGGCTTTCATGGACACTTCCTTCATCTTGTGCACACGCAGGCAGATCGATGATGCTTCGTAGCCACGGCCCAGCCCTCCCTCCATCAGCCTGCTCTGGGCCGTGAAAGCATCTCCGGTGTGCAGTGAGCGCGGGGCAAATCTAGATCCCCCACCCCTTTCCCCGTTCTGTCCGTCGGGACCCCAGAAGCCGTCCTTCCTAGAAATCCCCAAGCTGCCCACCTCCTGGGCCAAGAGGGCAGCCAGAGCCTGTTATCTGTCCCTGTACTGACCACACGGGCCTGGAAAGGTCTGTTTGGGGACAGAGACCTGTTTGGACCGCAACCACATCTGAGTCATCCCTGTGCCCCAGGCCCACCTTGGTGGCTGTTGGTCAGTCCTTCCTTGGGTTCCCAGGGCTGCCCCGGTGCCTGGAGGCGCCCCTCAGGTGTGCCCACCCTCCTGCAGCTGGCCTTTCTCCTGGGGGCGGGGCGGGGTGCCTGGCCTAGGGAAGAGAGTTGCCAATCAACATACCTGACATCTCAACTCAGGCAGGCGGCTCCAGTGGCCACGCCCCCTGCCTTCCATATGCACACACACACACACACACGCGCGCGCGCACACACGCAGACACAAAAGTGACGTTCACCTGCTGCTGGAAAATATCTTTCCTGTGCCTTTCCTCATTTCCCCTTCAAACAGCCTTGCAGAGTGGAAAGGCCACCTTGCCCATTCCACAGATGAGGAAACTGAGGCAGAGAGCAGGGGCCTGTGCGAGCTCTGTCTCCATCTGACAAAGCTGTGCCCTCCTCCTGGAGCCTGCCTGCCCTCTTCTCCTGGCCTTGGCCTCCCACCTCAAGTGTTTTCCCCCTGGGTCTTATGCCTCCCCATGCTGTTTCTTCAGAGGGCCCAACACTGGACACTCAGGTTAGTCTCTCGTGTGACCGTGACTGCCTGTCTCCCCCGTCAGCTCAGCTCCGCGTGTAGGAACCGCGTGAGTCTTCTTCACCGTGGTATTCCTCACACAGAGCACTTTGCCGGGCACACAAGCAAGTGGGTTGAATGAAATGACTCAAAAGTCAGAACAGGCCGAGGGAGCGTGTGACATCGTCCCCGTCTTCCCCGTCATCCCCAGGCCGGGAGTGCAGGCTCATCTAGAAGAGAAGGAACCTTTGTGATAGATACACCAGAATGAAGCAGTCTATCAAAGTGTATTTGGTTATAAAGTTGATAGATGTGAAGTGACATGTCTGTCAATTGCACGTGTTAATAGCAGAAATAGAATGGACTGAAATCAGCGACTTAGTAAAAGGCGTCCGGGGGGTGCGAGCCACGTGAAGACAAAGGGGACGGAAGGAGGCTTTGGAGTGCCTGTGTTGCCGCTCCCGTGGGTGTGCAGTGAGCCGAGGACGCAGCTGGGGTTTGAGCACGCGGAGCAGACGGCCCGGCGGAGGCTGCCTTGGTCATGGGCCCCCTCCTCCTGCTGATGAGGTCATGAAAATAACAATACTTGCTACAGGCATTAAAGTCAGCCATGGGGGACCAGCCGCTGTGACCTTGCTAGCTGTGCCCGGGGGGGACATCAGGAGGTTAGTGGCGAACTTGGGTTGTTAAGAGAATGACTGCACTGACGAGGGTGCAGGCCTGCTGCGCCACCCACGTTTACATTGTCCTGTGGGCTTGAGTCTGCATTGCCCCTCTTGTCGGGCTTGTTCCCATTTGTGAATGAGAGGAAGCCGGAAAGGGAGAGGAAGGGGTCAGCACAGAGAGGGTGGCCAGCTTGCTTTGGCCTCACAGTGGCAGTGGCGGGGAGAGGATTGCCACCCAGGTCTCTCAGTCAGCAGCACGGTTTCCAGGGCTGTGCACTGCATCCCCAGGCTCACCCTGCGTGGAGCCCAATCTTGGCAGGCTTTATTCCTCCAAGGTGACTGTCCGGGGCTGCTGCTGGTGACTTCTCTGGCTTTCGATTTACGATGCTTCCTGCCAGGAGGATGCTGGTGTCAGAGCTGGAAGATGCCCACAAGAGCCCGTGGCAGTCTTCATGCCCTCCGCATTCATTTGTCGGGCCCACAGCACACGCCAGGCAGTGGACATAAAGCCCCATAAGTTCAAACCTCAAGTCTGCATCTCACTAGCCGTGTGATGTTGGGGGAACCACTCTACCTCTCTGGACACTTGCCATTTGTAAAACGGGGTCAACCACTCACAGCAGTTTGCTTAAGCAGCTGAGGAACAACACACAAAATGTGAACGCGCCTGATGTAGTCGGGGCAACAAAGGCACTGAGTTCCTGGCCCCTAATCTAGCACTGTCTCTAGGTCAGAAGGCAGGACGTACGCGGAAGGCCAAGTTGTGGGTCCTCTGAATATTGGATGCTGAACTTGGATTTCACCCTGGGAGCCATGGCGGGATTGGAGAGAAGTACTCAGATTTGCATTTCTGGAAAGACCCGTGAAGAGTGGATGAGAGGGGTGAGACCGATCAGGCCCAGGAGATGCCCAGGAGTCCCCCAGAGTGATGGATGGAGCAGATGAACCCAGGAGCCGGTCAAGGACCAAAGAGTCACCCTGTTTCCATTTCTGTTCCTACTAATCTCACATTTGTGCCCCAGCATTGAACACCCACACGCTCAGACTCCCTGTGATTTGGGGGTTTCCTCACTCAGCTTTTACCTAAATCCTTACTCCTACCCCTTTCTGCCCATCCTTTATGCAACACGGGGACATAAACATTTTCTTTTAAAGGAAGCTGCATCGTGTCAAGAAAGAGCCCTGCGCAAAAGGCAGCCCCGAGTTGGGCACTCTGCCCTTCCTGACACTCACATAGTACCTGGGGGCAGGAATGACGGTCTCAAAGATGTCTGTGTCCTCATCCCGTGGATCTATGAATGTCACTTCCCACGGGGAAGGGGACTTTGCAGATGTAATCGAGTTGAGGATCTTGAGATGGGGAAATGATCCGGGACGGGGCCGGAGGCGGCCAGTGTCGTCACAGGGGTCTTTGTGAGTGGGATTAGAGCCTTCATAAGAGACCCCAGAGAGCTCCCTAGCCCCTCCCGCCACTGAGGACACAAGGAGAAGTCTGCAACCCGGAAGAGGGCCCCACCTGACCGTGCTGTCACCCAGATCTCGGACCCCAATGTTTCCGTTCTTTATACAGAAGAGAATCAATCTGTGGCATTTTGTTATTGCAGCTCGAGAGAGACTAAGACACTCTCCTGGAGCCTCAGGAAGGTCCACGGCCCTTCTGAAGCCTTGATCAAAGCCAGTGAGACCGGCTTTGTAGTTGTGACCTTGACCTCCAGATCCCGGAGACAATAAACGTGTTTTGATTCAAGGCAGTAAATTCGAGGAAAGTTGTTACAGCGGTAATAGGAAACTAACGCATGCCTTCCCCTCTCTGGGCCTCTGTTTCCCTGTTGAGGCTGTGGACACGGGGAAGCATTATGCACAGGCATAAAGTGAAAGTCAAGGCGAAGCAGAAAAAAAGCATGCCCTTCTGAGGAGGCCTGGACCTTCTCTGTGCCACCGCGGACTAGGCAGAGCGGACATCCCAAACTCAGATGCCTGCCCCATCTAGTTGTAGAAGTGGGTGAGGTGGGCAGGTGTGAGAGAGGCAGTGTGGACTGGTGGGGTCTGTGGGAAAGGACCGAGCAAAGGCACTGACAGTAGGGCCGCCCCCCCCCCCCCGCACGTTGCCAGGTTAGAAGGTGGGTCCCTGTGGCCAGTCGCCCATCTCTGCTTAGAGAAGTCGGGATGATGGATTTTCATGTGAAATCTCTCAATCCTTAGATATTGCCAACCAATTAGAAAAGAAATAAACACTGAGCCGGCCAAACCAAACACATCTGCAACCCAGCCTGGCCTCCAGCTTGTCATTCAAACTCCGGGCTTTGGTGTCGACATGTTTGGGCTGGAATCCGGCTCTGCCCCAGCCGACGCACCTGGGAACTTGCCTGAGGATGGGCAACTCTGAGCCTCAGTTTCCTCATTTGTGAAAAAGGGGTAAGAATGCTTACCTCGCTGGGTTGGGGGGAGAATAGGTTGTAAAGAAGGACACAGAGTACCGATGAGCTTGTTACTAAATGTTCTTTGTTATTTTTATTACCGTTGTCCTACTGTGAGCAAGGAAGACGTTTTTCCAACCTTCTACACCCTGGCTGGTCCTTCCTGTAGGAAGGGCCTCCGTGCCAACCACTGTGAGCCTGAACTCAGAGAAGAGAGCCCTGCAGTTGGCTGTGCCCGTGGTCGCACCTCGGGGCGTGTGAGGTGTTGTGAGCCCGTCACCCAGAGCCTGGTGCCAGTGGGGGCGGGGAGGAGGAGCCAGACTCAAGAGGGTCCTAAAAGAGCAAGGCCATGTACACTGAATTCCAATCACCACCTTGCCACACCAGTGCCCCATCCTGCTCCTTTTCTTTTCTTTTCTTTTCTTTTCTTCTCTTTTCTTTTCTTTTCTTTTCTTTTTTTGTTTTTTGAGAAAAATAAATGTTTTTATTATACCATCACTTACTCCTTCGCTAATACACTTCCTTTGTTAAAGAATTATGAGTTAGCATACAGGGTAGTATTCATTTCAGGAGTAGAGTTTAGTGATTCGTCCTTTACATGTAACACCCAGGGCTCAGCCCAACAAGCGCCCTCCGTAAGGCCCATCCCCCGTCTACCCATCCCCCACCCACCTCCCTCCATCAGCCCTCAGGATTCTCTGTATCTAAGAGTCTCTTATATCCTACTCCTTTCTTTTTTTTTTTTTAATTTTTAACGTTTTTTATTTCTTTTGAGAGAGAGAGTGTGCGTGGGGGAGGGACAGAGAGAGAGAGGGAGAATGAACTGCACGGTCATCGCAGAGCCCGACGCAGGGCTGGACCTCACGAACCCTGGGATCATGACCTGAGCCAAAATCAAGAGTCAACGCAGGTGTCCCCCATCCTGCTGCTTTCAAAAGCAGCATTCACAAACCTCTGACTGCCAGACTGAGATCCGGCTTGCAGCCCCTGATCCCCCAAACCCCAAAGAAATGTGGTGAACTCAGGGTTTCCCCAAATTTAACTTACACTACAGCCAGTATCTCCTATCATTTGCATGTACTTCTTCAAGTCGACTTGTTTTTCTTATACTTCTGCAAATCCAGCTCCATCTCGGGAACACTATATGTAAAACAATGGTTTTGATGAGCTAATTATTATTTTCTATACATGGCAAGACAAAAAAAATGTCTCTGTTAGAAATTTACAAACTCATCCGGGTTCTGATGGCAAATCTTCCTGCCTGCACTCACAATGGTCAGGTAGCCCCTTCGGGTTGGTTGAGGTAAAGGGCAGCATGATCTCACTACCGCTACTCCTCCCGGGAGGTTTCCCCCAACTTTGGTTCCCCTGCCATGGACACTTGCAGAGGGGACGGGGAAGGGAGGAGCGAGGAGAAACTGGGAACACTCCCCAGGCATCCTTATCAGCTCTTGATTTTTTAAAAATGGATTTTACAGTGTGTTGGAGTAATTCATTCATGCCTTCTGCCTGGAAAATGGTTCCCAGTCCTTTCATTGAAATTCAGTGTGTGAACTAAACGTGTGGCTTCAGCAGCTCCCCGTTTTCTGTGGGACTGAGACCAAACCGTGGGCAGGGCATTCGAGGCTCTTCACAGCCCTCACTTTCCAGCACCCTCTCTTCCAGCTGTGCCCCCCTTGAGTCTCTGTGTTCCAGTGCTGTCCAGCCACTGATGGTCACCCTTCTGTGATGTCCGTGCCGCAGTCACTGTTAGGAAAAACCCCTTAGACTTCGTTGGCTAAGCACACTTCTTTTCGATCTCCAAAACCCTACTCAGCGCCACTTTCTTTGTGGAGGTCCCCTCCCCTGATTCATTCTGTGAGCTCAGTCCCTCCCCCAGAAGAGTTGCTTACTCCTTCTCCTCTACCAAATGTCCCAAATCCTTCTGCTTCTTGGCATCTTCTTTGCCAGCACTGTGGGCTGAGCCCACAATACCTGCCACCCCGCTGATGACGAGAGCCCCCAAACACTCCCTACACCCCCTTCACACCTCCCACCTCCTCTAATCTGATCTCCACGGCAGTGAGAGTGATCATGGAAAAACTCTGGCCAGAGCATGCTGCTCCCCTGTTTAAAATTCCCCAGCAGCTTCCATTTTACCCAGAATATAATCCAAGCTCTTGGAAAAGCCCCCCGAAACCTGGCGTGATCTGGTCCCCACCCACCTCTCTGGCCTCCTCCTCCTCTTTCCCCCAGCACACTGGCCTACTCTTCTTGCCCCAGAGTTTGTAGCTGCTGTCCCCTTCTGGAATGTTCTGTGCCTACCTGCCTTCCCCACAAGTTCCCACCCACCCTGTTCCGTACACACACATACTGTCTTCACCCGTCCATCACTCGGGACTCACCTGAACAGTCATCCCCTGGGGAAGCCCTCAGTGCTCCCCCCCGTGACTGGGTGGCAGTCCTGGAGGGCAAGGGTTACATCACATTGATTTGTATGTCCCCAAGCTGGGGACAGAATAAGACCTAGACTATGTGTGGGGACAGACCCATGGGCCTCACAGGAAGATCCAGCTTTCCAATGAAGCGGACCCTCTAGCCTCCCTTGGGCTTGTCCCAAGCAAACATGAATACTGCTGGCCTGGTTCTTGAGGGCTGGGCAAGGCCACCGCCTGCCTGTACATCAGGGAGTGGATTTACAAAAAAGTGGCCCATGCGTCCTTTTGAGGTATAGAGACATGTACCTAGCCGGTGAAACAAGTTTGAGTACAATGAGCATAAGAGTCAGGACAAGCCAGTCTGGAGGCTTTGCTCTGTCCTGGGTCGGTGCAGCCTGGAGCAGCGCCCTGACCTTGCTGGCCATTTCCTGGGGGCACCTGGAGCCTGCTTCCGATTCTGTGTCTCCCTCTCTCTCTGACCCTCCCCCGTTCATGCTCTGTCTCTCTCTGTCTCAAAAATAAATCAACATAAAAAAAAATCATTTTGAAACTGACATTTTCTGACCATACTGGTGAAAAGATAAGTACAATTCCAGCTGGATAACATTCATTCTTCTCCCCTCTTACTTGAAAATAAATTGAGGGCACCTGGGTGGCTCAGTCGTTTAAAGCACCCGACTCGTGATTTCGCCCCAGGTAATGATCTCACGATTCGTGAGTTCTAGCCCCGCGTCGGGCTCTGGGCTGACAGCACAGAGCCTGCTTGGGATTCTTTCTGTCCCCCTCTCTCTCTGCCACTCCCCTACTCGCTCTCTTTCTCTCTCAAAAGTAAATCAATTAAAAAAAATACATTGAAACATTTTCTTATACGAGTCTCTGCTCCCCTCCCCTCCACTACCCTATGTCTTACGTTCTATCTGATCCTCACCTGTCCCAGATCCCAGGCTCTGCCAGGGGCTCTGATGTCAGCAAGGGGTATGAGGGGGTCAGCCAGGCCAGTATAACCTAGTGCATAGGCCTGTCCCAGTAGCAGGCCTGCTTTTTTTTTTTTTTAATATTTATTTATTTTTTTTGAGACAGAGAGAGACAGAGCATGAACGGGGGAGGGGCAGAGAGAGAGGGAGACACAGAATCGGAAGCAGGCTCCAGGCTCTGAGCCATCAGCCCAGAGCCCGACTCGGGGTTCGAACTCACGGACCGTGAGATCGTGACCTGAGCTGAAGTCGGACGCTTAACCGACTGAGCCACCCAGGCACCCCAAGCAGGCCTGCTTTTAACTCACTCGGTGTTGGTTGAACATCTGTCATTGTTGGTACTGATGGATTCGTTGGTGGTAATAACTTCGCTGGTGTCATCTTGTGAGTTCAAGAGTGTCCTCCAAAAACTCATGTCCACTTGGGGCCTCAGAGTGTGGCCTTATTTGGAAATAAGTTCATCTCATGTTTCTTCAGACCTCGAGATGAAATCATCCTGGCTAAATTCGATGACGCATCAAAGATTGTCAGCCGTGCGTCCTGGCAGCTACCAGAGGCCAACAGAGAAGCATGGGATGTTATCTCACAGCCTCCAGAAGGAACCAACAGCCGCAGAGCCTTTGGCCTCCTGAGCAGTGAAAGGATACACTTCTGCGGTTTGAAGTCACCCAGTCTGTGGTTATTGGTTACAGCAACGCTCGCTGTGCTCGGCCCCACGGCAGCCCCGCCCGTGAGGAAGGCACTATTCCTGTCCTCCAAGCAGACATCAGGACAAGGAGGCTCATAAAGTTCCAGAAGCTTGCCCCAAGTTACCCTTGCCCTCCCCCAGACTCTGGCTACAAGCGGGCCCAGCATGCGGGGACTTGGGTCGTGGAGTGGACAGGAGACGAGGCGTAGAAGGCGTGGGGGATGAGCCTGGCGGGTTGCGACAGGGCACGGCCACCAAGGGGAAGAAGCATTCTGCCTGCATCTGCTTTGCAGGACCCGCCCTGCGGAAGCTGCCTCCCTAGCCAAGCAGAATCCACCCTGGCTGGCTCGTCAGCGTCAGCGGAAAGACAAAAGGAGGTCTTCATCCCCTGTCCTGCCTTCAGAGCACCTTCCAGAGCCCAGGAACTTATGCGGTGGGGGGTGGGGGGTGGAGGGGGGGGCTGGGAGGGAGGTGGGCAGGGGGGCAGGGGGGCCGGAGAAGCATCCCAGGGTGGGTGAGCTGAATGGAAACCGCCTTGGGCTCTACATAGAAGCATTGCAAGAATACGAGGGGTATTTTTCCAGAGTGCCTGTCGCTTGTTAATGAGTATTTCCTTTGACTTGCCAGGAGGGCTCATCTGCAGGGTGTTGGGTGCACACGGGTTCATCTCCCCAAGCGGTAGCTGAACCCTTTGGTGTCAGAGCCCCCCAGCCAAGGGATGGGGGTCTTCAAGGCCATGCTAATTCCTTCCAGAGGGTGTGAGGGTACGTTCATCTCTCTAGTGCATCGTGCATCTCTGCACATTGGCAACTACATACGGAGCCTCCGCTGAGGGCCCGCCGTAATTCTAGGCCTGGAGATCAAACGGTGGATGAGATTCGTGTGACCTCTGTGCTTGAGCAGCTCCCAGGCTGATGTGAGGGACAGCCATCTTAATTAGCCCACAAAGGATGTTTCGTTCCCAACGTCAAGAAATGGAGACTTGAGACCCTGTCCGGGGACCTGTAGGGCCAGTTTCTCCCGGGAAAGGGAAGTTTGAACTGAGAGCTGAGGGGTGAGGCGGGGTTGGGTAAAGAGCGGAGGAAGGCAGGTGGCTGTGTGGGAACGGCATCCAGGCAGAAGAACAGGGTGTGCAAAGGTCCTGCCTGAGGCAGGAGGGGACGTAGCACGTGCAAGGAAAAGAAAGGCAGCGGAGCCTGGGCAGAGGAAGTGATAAAGAGGAGAGATCTGAGACAGGGCTTCAGTGAAGAGGGTTAAGGGAGGAAGAATCAGGCCACACAGGGCCTGGTAGGATCGGCAGTGGTTTTGGTCTCTGGCCGCCAACAGTGAGAAAGGCCGAAGAAGCTTAAACAGCTGGGTGACATGACCAGATGTGAACCAGACTGGGGACCTACAATCCAGGCTGGAGCCCCCAAGACACCGTGGGGCTGGGGGTGAGTCACTGCGTTACTCCAAGTCGGTTTCCTCCTTTGTAAAGCGGGAGTCAATAGGACCACCTCCCTGGGCCTTTCCCATTTAATTGGATGTCTACTGAGTGCCATGCTGTGTGGGTAGAACCCTCCTCACTGTGGACGAGGAAGCTGGGGCTCAGAGAGATGAAGTGACTTGCCCAGGGACACCAAGCAGGAAAGCAGCAGAGATCGGTAGGAACCCGAGTAGCCCGTCACTGTCGCAAGCTCTATCATTGGCTGGCCTTGAAATGCGGCGACATTGAAATGAGGGATGGTGGAAAGTGGACAGAATGACATGTGGTCCTGGGACCCTCTGCCCCGATTCTGTCTTCCAATCCAGCTTCGTCAGATGCACAGGGAAAAAGACCAGGTAGCCTCTTTGTGTGTGTGCGTGTGTGCGCGTGTGTGTGTCTAGTTATTTTTGGCGGCAAGGGAACTTAATTAAGAATTGAGTTCACAGCTTTCCCACTGAGAGTTAGCCGGGGGTGCAGGATGGAGGAAGGGAGTAGAAAGGGCAGACTGTGGACAGTGTCACCAAAATAATGAAGCGGAACCTTAGGGCTTTCCAGGGAGGAAGGGAGGGGGCACGGATGCTATTTTGGGCGCTTGTCATGCATCACAAAGCCAGTGTGCTAATATTCTGTATTCGCAGGCAGAATTCTTTCGGAGCCGGAGTTGGAGCAGAGGCCGGCAGGCCGTTGCCCTTGGTGACGGCAGAGACAGTATCATTGGCTGGAGGGTGTTGAGACAGGGGCCGTTCCAGAAAGAGCCCCGGACCTGGAGCCTGCCCCCTTCCTCCAGCAACTCCATTACTTTCCACCTGCCGCCTTGCCTTCTCACCTGGACCTTTCCCTGTGACCTCTTGAGCTCTGGACACCATGGGCCCTTGCCCCCTCTTTAGGATTTCAGAAAGCTTCCTGGAACATCCAAGACAGGCAGCTATGCAATGAATCCAGTTTGGACACAGGTTTTATTTGGCCTGCATCTTTAAAAAAATGTGCACCTGTACTGTGAAAAGAGGAGGTTGCATGCAGAGAGCATAGCTGTGGGCCGGGCCCTGAGCCAAGTGCTGGGAGCGCAGTGGGAGGAGGGCAGAGGCAGAGGCAGACCGATGGCAGGCACCAATGGCAGACCGGTGGCAAGCATTGCACAACGATGACATTATTGGATGGTGATAAGAGCTGTGGAGGAGCACCAGCGAGACAGGGAGGTGGTGACCTTTTACTGGGTGCTCAGGGAGACTTCAAGGGGAGGCCACCGGGGAAGGAGAGGGAAGCATTCACCAGAGAAAGGACCTGGTCCTGGGAGACCAACGAGTGCTCAGCATTTGCAGGACTGGAGCTCAGCACACAGGCCAGGTGGGCCACGGGAAGACTGAGACAGGTGGGGTCAGAGGACAGTCGTCTTGCAGGTCGTGGACTTTGTCATCAAAGGGGCCAGGGGTCCAGAAGGTGGGGAAGAGTGTGTGGGTGTCGGTAAGACATCATTGTTACTGATTGGCTGCTACTGTTGTAACTGCTACCCTGACCAAGAATGACGCCTGGGAGGTGGTCCAAAAGCAGCTTTATTTTTGTCTCCTGCATTAGCGGGGCAGTCCCTGTGCCTCTCTGGGCTATCAGAGACAGACTTAAGCCACGTAAGTCCCCGGCTGCGAGCTCAGTTCTGGAACTAACGATGGCTGCCCACCCATGCCGCTCACCAGCCGCTCTTTTCATATCCCAGCAGGGGTGGAAGCAGGGAGGGGAAAGAGGAAGCGATTGTTTCTACAGGATGAATGGCTTTGCATCCTCCGGCTGAGGCAGGGGTTCAAGCCTACTTTTTCTATGAGAGTGCCTCTGTGGTTCTCAGGAGACTCCCATGCTAGAACTCCCCTGGCTGTGACTCCCATAATGGTGATGTCTCTCTTTCGGCTGACTGCCCATCTCTTTAGGCCTTCGTTTCTGGACCATCTCTCCATTCAGTGCTAGCTGCCTCTTCCTGGTCAGCAGAATGTTAGGTTACTCCCAGCTGGCTTTCTCTGCTGCTGGGACTACATCTGGTCCAAGAGAGCTCTCACATATTGTTTGGTCTGCCTTGAAGAAAGTCCGTTACCTCATCATCACCATCATATTCATCATCTTCCCTTTCTCCTCCTCCTCCTCCCCTTTCTCCTCCTCCTCCTCCTTCTTTTTCTCCTCCTCCTTCTCCTTCTTCTTCTTCTTCTTCTTCGTCTCCTTCTTTCTTCTTCTTCTTCTTCTTCTTCTTCTTCTTCTTCTTCTTCTCCTTCTTTCTTCTTCTTCTTCTTCTTCTTCTTCTTCT